>NW_010234135.1:0-29965 GCF_000690775.1 Eurypyga helias | reverse complement strand
AATAAAATAAAAATATATTTAAGATATCAAATATGTTATAACCTAATTGCATCTCTTTAGGATATCACTAACCACAGTTAGTTACCACTGAAAAATATAGATTGCCATTTTGCTATCTGTATAATGAAAGTTTTGACTTCTGGAATTCCCTTTGCTCTCTGTAACAATGATTTGGTATTTCTAATACTTTAAGATACTATTCTTTTTTCATAGTGTTTAGATGCTTAAGGGGAAAACCCTTAGACCTCAATACTGTAATTTTGAGACTGTATTTTCTAATGAGAGTTTTTCAGTTTGACCCTTTTAGACATTTCTTGTTCGTTATCTCATCTGTAACGTTCAAACATTCTGGAAGGAGATATTGAGATGATACCATTTCTACTTTTAGCATGTCTGGTTTATACACATTGTTCATTTTTCTAAATGGAGGTAAGGAGGGCAAGAAGGAATTTGTGTCAGTAGAGCACCAGATACCCTCCCCACTCCCCTGGAAATAGCTGTTTCTAAAGAGCTATTTTTCTAATTTCTTTCTCCTGCATCTGGGTATGATTTCATTAGGATCTTGTCAGTGAAGGAGATTAGAAAGGATGGACAAACTGAAATGATGGGCAATATGACCTTTCAGTAGTGATTACCACACAGAGCTGGATTTAACCAGACATTGACAAGACTGGGCTGCAGGACATTCTGCAGGTTATTTCAGCTCACGCTCACCACTGGCTCTTGCATTAGCTGTGAACACTAATTAGGTTAGGTAAATACTAGAAAGAGAACAAGAAAACGTGACTAGAATGATTGTGAATAACTTCCCATAAAAAAAACCCAAACAAAAAATTTTTAAAGTAAACAAGTGTTAATCTTTAGCTAGGAAACCAGAGCTCAGGAAACAGAAAAATTATTCTGGAAATCTAAAAATATCCCTCTCTTTCTTTTTGTCTAGTAAAGGTGTAAGCATGAATGGAAATACATTGCACCATCTCAGTATAGCATACAGTTTTAATCATTGACCTTAGAGAGGTAAGATGTTTATCTAGATGATATCAGGTAAATTCACTCACATGAAATATACAAGGTAGCCTTGATATGCTGAAGAAAAACATTGAACTCATTGTGATATTTGAACAGCAAGACCTATGTTCCTTCATGGCCCACACTGTCCAAGAGTGTTGCAGTATCAACTGTCTTGTCCACGGGAATATAAATATCCTTTTCAGACAAATATGCATACACATAACAAGGATCAGTAGATTACCCTGCTATTGTTATCTTTATAATTTATTAAACAAAATTGTTGTGAACTATGCATTAAAGGAGAGAAACTCAAATATTCTGATAAAAGATGACATTTACTGGTCTGGCCACAGAGTAAAAATTAAGCCTTAAAAAAACGCCCAAAAACTTTTGTAATTGGATAAGTATGTATTGCCCCCAATATCACAAATATCAGTAAGCAAGCTTTGGCAAGACAGGTATCACCTGCTAATTCCAACAATTTGTATATAGGAAATTACCTCAGATATTGAGGAAATAAGACTAAATCTTGGATTCCAGATTTGTGAAAGTTAAGAAATACAGTGACTGGTGGCAGTAACACCTTTTCTGCATCTACGCAATGTCTTGTTCCCAGAAGGACAGCATAGTAAAAGAATGTCTGCATTTTCATTGTCTTCAGTAATGAAGGAAGAATCCATTGCATTTGTTAACTGAAAGTTCTTCAAAAACTTCAATTATTTATGAAATTTGGGATGAGTCAGAAGGCTATCAATTATGTTATTTAATAACTTAGGTGATTAAAGACTTATTGTATCATTGATCAGGCAGAATCAGTAGTACTGAAATTCTGAAGAACCGTTCTGTTAGATAGTAGGCAACTCCTCCAGGATGTTTGAGAAATATCTTTGTCTTTCGAATGTGAAAAGCTGCCATCTGGAGCTGTATTTCCACTTTCTGCTGAGTAGCACTCTCTTGGCTGGAAAGCAAAGTCATATGTTCTTTTTAGGATAGCTTGTTTATGTACTCTTGAGCTTCCCCTCACCAAGTAATTTTCAGTGCTAGTCAATCTTCCAAGAACGGGGATTTGCAGAGGCAAATCTCTACAGAGATTGGAAGGCTTTTCATGTGGAATGGTCTGGGTATATCACCTCTGCATAGCCAGTTAATCCACCATATTTTCTTTTTCAGATATTTTTGTTGGTATTTTGTACAGACTGACAGGAAAAAGAAACGGAATGAGGCTGGAACCATAGCCCCTTGTGGAATATGGTATGATACAGTGAGATTTCAGATAGACTGCACATGCAACACAAGCAGTCACTGTTTTCTAGATGTCTGCATGTGATGTTGAGGAAATATACTTTCAAAAATATACAGTTTTGTAGAGGTAACATACTGGCAAAAAAAAAAAAAAAATTTCAGACCAGTGGATAAAGTAGTATATGAATAGCAGATCATAAAAACACAACTTGGCAGCTCTAATTAACATTCACTATTAGAGTGCAGTCCAAGAAAAAGAAATAAAATATTTTTAATCTCAAAGGATGTTGGGGGTTTAGAGGGCTTATGTGTTTTTCATCTTAATTTCCTTAAATCAGGACATTCTCCTTTTTGTGATGTGATTAAGTTCAGAAATAAGAAAATCTTTGCTGTAGTCTTGGCATTAGTAAATTTGCATACATCTGGCAATATGGGGTAGTAGATATTTTGGAATCAAAGAAGAATGTTTACTGTGTTTGTGCCAGAAAAGATGTTTAGCCCACAGCTATGTCATGGCAGTATTAGTGTCCAAGATCTGAGAGTGATGGAATAGATCTTGCTTGCTTGTGGACTTTCATTGTTATTTTTGCATGGAGAATATCAGCAGAAAGGAAGACTAAAATGTCCTTCTATTTGAACATTCATTGCATTTCAGGAATAAGATTAAGCATAACTATTTACTGGAGATAAACATCTTTAAATGTACTTTCCAGCACCTATTCTTTTTCACTTGTCTTCTTTTTCTCTAAGTAGCAGTGATGCAGCGGAATCCAGCTGAGCGCAAGCTCAATTGATATCTATCTCAATTGATTAACTGTCTAGAAGATTTGATTTTCAGAATAGATACCCAAGAGAGCTCCAATTCATTAGTGGTTGTCCACATGTGATTAGAACTGTGGGAGGGATAGCCCCCTTTTTTAATTGATCCAATTTCATATTCCTTGTGGTCATTAAGTGTGTTAATGGTAACGTAGCACCTGCATTAAGAAACCGACTTAACAACATCCTATAAATGACTTCAAGTCAGCAGGTGCCAAATTTACAGGAAAAAAATTACATAATTGCTGCTGTAATGTTACTGCAGGAGGGATATGAAGTAATAAAAAGTTGCAATTGTTTAATCCATCACAATCAAGCAGTCATCATTTGATGATAACATGATTGTTATATTATTACTATCCTTTGTTACTGATTGCCCCTTCTTCACTCAAGGGTATCATTCCTGTTTTATGTTAATAACTACACTTTCATTTATACTACTTTGTAAGGAAGTAAGACTTACCACTTTCTTCACTATAATGAGATTGCAGGTAGCAGGCTGTTTAGTTAGAGATTGTGCCAGAAAGGCCCACATTTTTTATTATTGTGCTGTCATACAGCCATTTACTTGAGAAATCTTTCTGTAAATCATATGAAAGGAAGCTCTTACTTTAATAACATGATATTTCTAATGGTTTATTATACCAGCAGGATTGACATAACTTTAATAGTAAATTCTGAATGCTACAGAATGCAGATTTTTTGAGAGATTCTACACATTTTTTTGTTGTTACATTTTTATTAATGAGGGATGTAAGAGTTAAACTTTTAGCTTAGAAAGATTGTCTACTATTTTCTCCTTTCTTCCTCCAAAATACACGTACAAGATGACTGCTACCTAAATTTCAGGCATGGCTAAGTTCCACAAATAAAAAATCTTAGAACTGTACCTCTTCACATGCCCAAACCTGCCCCATTCTGAGCAGCCATATGCCTAAACCCTGTTGGTTTCCACAAATTAACTGGAGAAATGTCTATGCTCCCTAAAGGGTTCAATCTGTGAAGCATTTTGAGAATGATGCATTTAGCATTCACCTCTTGGGTTAGGTTGTCATACAAAATGGAGTTACTCTGGGCTTCATTACTGCACAACAGAGTAATTGGCAATAATTTCCCATAATATCTGAGGAATCAAAGAGAGTTTTGAGAGAGAAGGGGAAAAAAGTCTTCTTTAAACTATTACTCTGGGTACCCCCTACAGTTGAAAGACAGGAGGAAATGCCAGGATGAGAACTGTTCCTTGGAATTTGTTACCCTTTAAAAATATTTAAGTAGGAGAATGTGAAAGATAGTGGCAAGGGGAAGAAAGGAATAGAGAAGGTGAGAGGGAAAGAAAAGGGTTTAGGGTAGGTGTCTGGCAGGATTACAGAGAAACATCATCCTCTCAGAAAACATAAATTTCTAATGTTTCTAATGTTACAAAAAATCAGTCTCATTGGCTTCTGGGCATAGGCATCATATACAAATAAAGTATAAACTTTAAGACAAATGCTCTTCAGAGAAGTAAAGAAGTGATGATTTGAAAAAAAGATGTAAAAATGTGGAAAGATGTTTCTCCTTTCCATTAATCAGTTACTAAAATTCAAAAAATTGCACACTGAACATACATTGTGCCACTGACTGTAAAACTGCTAGACCCTAGATACATCTTAGATGTTTCCTTGAAAAACTGGAACATAACAAGGTCAAAGATGAACCATCATAATGTACTGAAGGCTATTATGGTAACAGGAAGACAAGCATATTGAAGAAAATAATTGGGATGCCTGATTGCTATCAATTGCTATTTCCTGGATTAATAAGTAGCTGCACTGACAGAGTGCACCTCTTTCCTCCTTTCCTTGAAAGCAGAAAACACTTCTCTTCGTTGTGAAGTCATCGTGTGTGCTATCCCCCTGCAGGAATGATGGGGAAGAGGTTTGTTCCTACAGCTGGAGTCTGTGTTTAAATGAGAATTGCCAGCTGAGACAGTGTTAACTGCCACTTCTTGAGGGAGACAAGGCTGCCTCCCTCCAAGTGACGGGAGTGACCTTTGGGTGTTGAGCTCAAGTTAGAAGCTCCTTGTTCTACTTTACAGGAATGGTGTTTCCTATGACACATCCTTTGCTTATTATTTCTCAGGAGTCAGAACTCTTTGGGTGATTTGCTTTAAGAAGAATAATTAATAAAATGTGAGTCTCATAAATATTTACATATATGTTTATACATTTATGTCTATATAATGATATTAAATTTGTGTAATTACTTCAGTTGAACTAACAGATTGCCATGACTGACAAAATGGTGTGTAATCAGCAAGTTCCTGTGTGAAAGCCCAGAGTTCAAATTTAATATGCAGAGGAAATGTAGCTTGATGCCACATTATTTTTTTCTTGAGAACTGACAATAAGAGTATAGTTGGTTCAAGAAGGTGTAAAATATGACACTATTAATATTATGTCACACAGTAAGTGTATGTATAATCCTATGGGTATGTAATTCCCATCCGTGTCACATCTTGATCTAGAACAAAAATGTTGCGAGACGTTCTTCTTTGTGTATTTAAAGGAAAAAGTTTTGGAGCCATCTGTAAAATCCCACTGTAAAGATATTCTAAATATTTTGCATTTTTATGCTTTTTGACAAAAATACAAGAAATTACAACCATAACTAGAAAAAAGTACAAGCAACAATCTGAGGAGAAGAATAAGGCAATGAAATTTGGTAATAGTGAGTGGTCCGGAAGACGGGCATTTGGCTTCAGCCTAGTAATGGGAGAGGTAAGGGAATTATAAAGTATAGGCCTGAAAACTTTCATAAGACTCAGAGAGAATGAATAAGCAAACTCCCAAAACGTCTTATTTTTTTTTTTTTTTTTCTTCCCAGGCTATTTTTCTGATTTTCTGATCTTTTTGTGCAAACTCTCACCAGCTAAAGTGGTAGAAATAATTAATAATTATCCTGCCATAGCCTTTAGGAAAACTTAAATCTGTTGAAACATTTCATTAGTATTTCCCTGCTTGTCTCTTTATTTCTTGATGAATTTCCCACGGGGAAAAAAAATCATTATTAACCAACTAATGAATACCTAGGTCATAAATATAAATTATGAAGATTCTGTAGACAACTATTAGGTACAAAGTGAATCATTTAATTCTTCATTAACACCTTAGAGTGAATATTCTATTATCTTTTCAAATGTTGCTTTTGTTAGTAAATTTAATTTAATACTTACACTTCTAATAGGTCATTAAAACATGAAAAACAGTTACATAAATTAAAGTCTGTGTAAATAATTTTCACAGAATTCTGGTCAAATTCTCAGTTAGTGTAAACGTATTTTCCTCTAACAAAGTCAAATGATGAAATGCCTCTTTACAGCTATTGTGGGCTTTACTCTTGGTATCATAGAAATTGCATATTTTTGGGGATCCTACCTGACATTGCATTTGCATCTTGCTGTGAACAGTTCAAACTGGGATCTTCTTTTATTTCAGTGCAAAATGGGAAATGGAGTCTACACTGAGACAGCTTAGAAATGCACACCTTTAAGCACAGCTATACAACAAATGAGTATTTGGGAATGTGTAGTAACTTCATCTGATGTAGAAAAATGCATTCTGCTGACTTGTCATCCCTTCAAAGGGTGTTGATTTATTCTAAAAAATGGAAAGTTCTTGATGCATGAAAACTGATGAATTAAGATAACTATTTTACTTTATACTGTATTGTATATGTATGATAAATTTCATAGGAAACCATTTAAGTACCTATATGCTCAATATTTTAGTAGAATATTTATGATAATGAGCAGTGAAGAAAGTAGAAAACTCTGTTTACCTGGTCTCAGGACATTGAATCACCTGAAATGCTCCACAGGAAAGACAAGAGTGCTCTAAAGATCAGAGTAGGACAAGCAGAGAATGTAAAATATGGCATATGCATATGTGCATTCGTCAGCCCATACGGAGACACCAAAATTCAAGTGTTTTAATATTCTACTCTATCCTACTCCTATAATTTGGCAAAAACTTTGCCCCGACAGAGCAGCTTGCTTGCCTGGCATCTAGTCTCAGAGAAGATTTTGAAATTGGGTAGACTCCAGGTCCCCTGAAGGACTCAGTCTAACAGGCATTTTAAGAACAAACCTACCAGGAAGACAAAGCACTTCACAACATGCAGATGTACCATTTCCTTGTAGAGTGTTCCAAAACAGTTCACTTTTTATGTGCTTACTGATTTGACTCCTCACAGCAGTTCTCAGAGCAACTACACATATACCATTCCACATAGCATTATTTTGTCTTTGTATAGCTTAATTTGTTTGGCTGAAGTAATTTAGAGCAGAATCACATCTTGTATGCACACTTCAGGAATGAGACAGCATATTTTTCTGATTGGATAAGGTGGTTACTCTTAATAACTAAGCATAAATTCAGAACGTATTGCTATTACTATGTATATATATACTTTTGTGCAACCTGGTCTAGTGGAAGGTGTCCCTGCCCATGGCAGGAGGGTTGGAACCAGACGATCTTTAAGGTCTCTTCCAACCCAAACCATTCTGTGATCCTATGATAACAATACTTTGAATCATTACATTATGTTGAGAGATTGTAGTTTTTAAGTTATATTCATGATTACTTTTCTTCTTTATGAATATTGTAATTAAATTTTGGATCTCCAGATATATCTTTGAGACATAATTTTTGTCTTAATTTGCCAAATAGTTAAGATTTAAGCATTTTTCTGACACAGTACTCCTTTATCTCTATGTTAATGGCTTACATATTTCTTTTTAATAAATAATTTTGTCTTTTCCTTCTCTGTTTAAACCTGGTAGAAATAAACAGGAATTGAGTGCTTTGTCTGAATTTTGCCTGAATTTATCTGCTTTGTTAAAAACTTCACACTTAGGCAGTGTTTGTAGCAATGATCAAAGGTTTAAAAATTGTTTACATTCCTATAGAAGCTTTTCTATTATAAGTAAATATCTAGGTGTTCCATTATAAATAAGAATCAGGTAAGGAGCAGATCCGAATCCTCAGTATTTTACACAATTAGTTTTTGAAAACCTCCGCAGTCTTTCTGGACAACATACTCCCTTGGCTGACTGCTTTCCTTATAACGAAAAAATTTCCTTCTACGAAGTATGATCCTTTCTTGTTTCAGCTTGCACCCATTGCATTTCACATTGTGCTTACATGATGTATTGGTCTGTGTACGTTTGGAGCTTTTAAGTAATTTCACACAATTCTCTTCAAGTACTGTAAAACAGACAATTGAATTAGAAGACCTTAAAGGTAGCACCAGTTTTCTGATCAGGACACAAAGCAGTAAGGAATTTCTTATGCTGTCTCTGTCAAAAACAAAGGTATATTCTTCTAAGAAATGCAGGTGCACACAGACATCTCAGAGTGCCTTTACATTAGTCATTCCTTTAGATATCATGTTACCTTTTTCACCCCTCCATTATTTTTCACCAAAAAGTCAATGCCAGAGACTCCTTAAAAAAAAAAAAAAAAAAGCCAACCTTTTTTTTTTTTTAGCCTATTTTTCTAAAAGGTTTTGCATTCTCAGGTTATGTAGTTCTTGTTGGCCTACTCTCTCACCTGTTAGGAATTAAATTTTAAAGCGTAGGAGACTGCTTTCTTCGATATTGTACATTCAGAGTAGAACACACAGGTTGGAAAACATAAACTACAAATAAGCCTTACTGCCCTGTAAGTTAAAATGAAATTCTAGTTTTCACAGTCCCTCTAGACTTGCTATGCCAAAAGCTGAGATTTCACTAAGGTTCTTGTTACACCAAGTAACCTCCACTTCTGCAATATCATTTGATTGTGCTCTGTCCAGTAATGTTCTGCTTACCTGAGTTTTTTGTTATTTTTCTCTTTTTTCCCATTTTTATTTTAACTTATTTCCACCTTTTCTGTGTTCTTATAAAGGTACTTCCAATTTACTGGGTCTTCTAATTGAAATAAAAGGTACTTGTTTGCACTTCAAAATAGCTGTCAGTGAATTTGTCATGTACTGGTAATAGAAGAGCCATCCTTCAGTTATTAGAGCTGCAGAATTAACCTGCGGTTAATACCTTATTTACACAAACTGAAGACTTTTGTATCCATGTTTGGCGACCTTGAAGCTGCATTGTGTTCAGTGCCCTTTTTATAACCTTAATTACCTGGGAATACAGAGCTTTAAAGAAAGACTAACATTTCACTTTAACATCCACAATAATCTATTATAAAGCCAGCTAAGCCAGTCCCCAAATACAGAGAAATGTTATTACATGCTCAGCTAGCTGTCAAGGGGCCATGAGTCAGTGGCTTACAGTTATCAAAAGTAACAAGGTTGTTCAGAATTTCCTCCAACAAAGCCAGCCAGCTTATGAAGGGATTAAGCTCTCTTTGATTAGAACAACTGGAACACATCCTGTCCTTTTAATTAGCATTCCCTTTCGCTTGGTTTAGGCTGGTAATTTGACACTCTTACTAGCCAGTGTAAGAAAAGACTTGCTTTTTTGGCCTACCCATGAGTATTATAGCAGTAGTATATTAGCATGCACTAGCCCAGATGTGAGCAATGTTAGAGATCCTGTTCAGAGGCCTATGAAAATCCCAAGGGCGTAATGTCAATAGGCACAGCGTAATAATATATGAATGCAATGTGTGACAGCAGTTTATATGAGCCTTTAGGCACAGTATATTGCCCTGAGGCCAGAGTCATTCTACCTTATATGCTAAACAACCAAAAAGGCTTTATTTCAGCTTTATTGATATTTTAGTGGTTTACATTTTAATTTTCTAACTTAAGGCAGGCCAGTCATAGCAACCTCTGTTTACACTGGTGAAGAAATGAGTGAAAAATATCTTCAAAAACTGAAGTGTTGCTATGAAGAGAGTTTGGCATGGAAACATCATCCTTGCTATGTTGAAAAGAAAGAGAAAATATTATTTTATCGGAACACAAGCACTAGTATTTTGGATTGCCTTCTTGTGTCCTCTCTCCTAATCCTGATACCTGAGTGTTGAGTGATATTTGATAAAGACTAATGAAAGTATAAGTGACCAATGTGTTCTCCAGATTCCAGTTAGTTACACAAAAGTCTACCCACTTCATCTGGTACCTTTCATTGGCATGAATTTAAAATAATCCTGCTTCTCTTTGTCTCAGATATACTGCTTAAATTTGTACTTGAGAGTGTTCCTTTGGCTTTCCCCCAAATCCTATCCTTTCTTTCTTACTTCTGCCCTTTCTGCTATACAATTCTAAGTGCAAAATATTTGTTTTTTTCAGCAGAGTTGTGACAATCAGCTAAGACTGCCTCATGTTTCAAGAGCAGCTGCTCATCTCCTACTCTCCACCCACCAGGCATTATCCCACCCTCAGATCTGCCCTGTGATCTGCTTGTGTAATCATTTCCTAACTCAGTTAAATCAAAATTATCTGTGTTAGCAAAGTTTTACCTTTTAAAGAGTTTGATCTAACCAAGATCCTGAAATAAAACACTACATTTTATTTAAATCTACTAATTTGATTTATTTTGAAAATGATTAATCAAATTCAATAAAATATTCAGGTTTTACTTTTATATTCTGAATATATTATTAAAAATACAAAAGTAGCATAGGATCTGATTTATTACATAATCTTCTGCTACAGCACTAAACAATAAAATAAATTATTTTTAAAAAATAAAATATCTGAAGCATTTGATTTCTGCAGACCAATGGGACTTTATTTTTAGTTTATTGCCTCCTCAAACTATTACTGTGTATCCTGTCACCTCTTCGCTGTCCTACAGTAGAGGATTGAACTAGAAAATATAGCACTGGTTTTATTAGATATTTAGATCTTAATTTTCAGTTCATGCAAGGATTTTGGGCTCATTAGAAATGCATAAGGAAACCTAGGCACCACTCCTTGAATTTTGTTAAGTTGGTACTGTTTTCTGAGGGAAGCAGAGCTGATTATTTGATATCTCACAGCAGTATTAGATTTAAGAAAAGCTGCTGGGAATTACATAGAGTACCCTGGGTTTTGGTCATTGGCTTTTTACTTTGAACGTATCATCTCTTATTGGGTTATTAGACTGCCTACAGGCAGTAAGCAGTATAAATGAGCGTAAAAATCAGAAGCTGAAACTGCTTTTCTCTTAGCACAGCCCTTGCCCCTTCCCACAGTCCATATTTTTGTGTGGCCCAATCCATTCTGCCTGAAAGAAATATTCAAACTATGTAGTTTAAATTTGGCTTTCAGACCTTTGCAATGTCCTAAACCAGCTTATTAGCTAAATTATGCATGCTTAAAAAGTCTTCTTTCTAGCAGACAAATTTAATCCATTTTCAGGAATAGCATTAAAAAAATGTATTCAATATGGAGAATATTTCTGGAGATAAACCCAGTAAAATAATTCGTCCTTGAGAATGAATAACCTTCAGAGTGCTGATCAATATAGTTTTTTGATTTAAGAAGAATTTCTGCTTTCATGAAAGAAAGATTTTTTTTTCAGGTTCCCTGTCAAAAATGATATCCTTTAAGATGATGTATGAAATACTACCACAATGATTTTTCTCCTTGATATGAATTGATACAAGGTAGTCATCTTGTTTCAAGAATATTAGTATAGAAACAACATGGATAAGTTGTACTATTAAAGATAAAAATAATAATAGATTACATAATTTGGAAACTGGAAAAGAGGAAAACAGTCATGGGTATATCCAGAATGTAAGGAGAGGTGAAAAACCAAGATATAACTTTGTTTTACACAGTGTCTTAGAAATCTGAGTTTTCATATGACAGGATTGCACACAAAGAAATAATGTGAAAAATACAGTTTAATTTCTGTTTCATAGGTGCCATGAACCCCTAATAAAGAAAACATATACACACACACAAAAAGGGTACACTTGTAATTTGTTGTTATGACTAGAACAACACTTTGATTTTATCTCTAAACCTACACACATCAGATTAATAAAAAAATAGGTGGAGTAACATCTAATAAACTAATTTCCTGGAAACAATTCAATTGCTAGGATACTTTGCTTGTGTGCCACACACACACATGCACATATACAGACTCAGACATAGTATGCACACAGATACACAAATTCGTGTGTGTTGATGATGACACACACACACACATATATATATATACTGGGTAGAAAAATGTAAGGAGACTCCTCACTACAGGCGGCAAAATTTTTGTATCTTACCAGATATCTACTTGTCCTCAGCTGTTCCCAACTCATTGCTCATTTGCTTCATTGATGCAAAAAATGCAGTTTCAGGATAAACTAATAGAAGTCTTTGGTTTTATATTAACAATTCATACCTGAACTTCAGTAACAGCAGAATAGAAAATAACACTTATTAGTCTTTGCTGATGTAATTCAGTCCTCAAGGTTGCCTTTCTAGTGACTCTGAAGGGGAAAATGTTAAGAACATGCTTAATTTTTCGGTAAAGTGTTTGGAAATTCAAAGTCAGGGTTTTTTTTTTTTCAGATGTGAATCTATATTTTTCTTTAGTTTTAAAGGAGTTCAGACTTGAGTTTTCAATTAATATTAGAGATAAGCTCCAGCTCTAAGGTAAACACACACTAGAAGACTCAAGTGTGTTCATGTGGTTAAAATGGAGGGGCACAAAAGAAAAGGATTGGCATTGGAATCTTGTCAAATGACTGCTAAATAAAGGAGGAGAGAGGGAGCGGGAGAGGAGAGGAGTCATTTAAAGTCAAAACAATATGTCCCCGCTTAAGCCCAAATGTGTAACACGTATTCTTTGTTAGTGCAGTTCATAACATATGATTAGATGTTTGAAGTAGTTATTTATTGATGTACTAATTCATTGTACATTGCATGCACAATAAATAATACTAATTAAATTATGCGTGAGCAAATTAATTTGATCTGGGAGGGAGGGAACTGAAATTACTTTCTTGGGAATGCTGAAAAAGCTCTGCAGAATAAAAATAAAACTTTTTATTTAGGAAGAATATAGGAGGCCCTCCTATCAAAGAAGTTAAAATTGAATTTTATCACAAATGGTGATTCCTTCTACTTGTTTTAGAAGGTAATGATATTGATAGAGGATATGAATATTAAATGAACACTTAAAAGGAATGCATCATTTCAGAATACTTCTGAAATAACTTTAAAAACAATATATATGCAAACTGGGAAATGCATACTACAATAATGAGACTTTTTAAGGGCCTGGTAAGATGTTGAGTATTTCAGCTATGGTTAGCTCTGTATGAATATTTAAAGATGCACAAATACGTTTGGATTACAGTACAAAGTGCCTTTTATTAGCCAGTGTTCAAACAATGTTTCCCTCATTAAAACACAGATACAATTTTTTCTTTAAATTTTCTTCATTTATATGATACTTAACTTGCTGGTATTCCACAGATACTAAGATGAGCTCTTGTATCTATTCAAATACTAAATTGTTACTGGCACAGTTTGTCTGATTCAGTATGCGAATTAAAAAAAAAAAAAGGCTAAGAAAAGGAAATACTATTTTTAAGTACCCTGAAGATGCCATCTGAGCATAACAGCAGACTTTTCATGATACTTGTTCACCACAAACTTTAGAGATCTTATTTCTGCAGACAGTTCAAATAAAAGGAGAATTAATTCTACTCTAATTGAGGTAAATTAAAATTAAATCATATAATGACTACATTTTTCTTCCTGTTACTCATATTTTAGTGATAAATCACATATAATAATAGTAGACTGGTGGATTCCTTGAGTTAGTCTTGTCAAAAAAGGAGTACTTTGCAAACAAATCTCAGGCAGACTTTTTTGAAAGCTCCAAAACGTAGTGAAAGAATTTATTTTACTTATGTAAAACACTCCTGCTAACTATAAATTTGGTAAGAATCAGAAATTCCCATATGTTACTTAAAGAAGTATTCCTGTGGTTCTGTTATTCTGGCAGAAAAAAATTCATGAGAGAGCTGATGTTCTGTCTGTAGTCATAGGATTTGGAAGTTTTGCCTAATCATAGGCTTTCACAGGTCACGTCCATAGATTCTGAGCTGTTCCACAACATGGCTCTGGATACTAGTCATCTACACTGTCGATCTTTGGGTGTCATAGCTCCATTTAACCTCAGTATATCTAGCAACCTTGAGAAAACTATACATGTATGTAGTGTAGAGGAGTCAAGTGTGTTGGACAACTCTTTCCATTGAGGAGTGGAAGCAGGGAAAGAAAAAGAAGCTAAGCATTGTTGAGTTCCCTAATCTAGATGCAGTGAGGGGGGCAAATTGCCATTTAATTTTAGGCCTAAAGTTTATCTTAAGCACAGTTGATAACAGTACATATGACTCCCAATTTAGCAGTTTGGTATTACACTGAATACACATTTTGTCTGCAATTGACTGCAGAGCTGTTTTATACAGAGCTGGAAAATTTGGTCCAGCAGACAGCTATTTTGGACAAGACTCTCTTGTTACACATCTGTACTTTTCAGCACTTATCTAAACTGCAAATTCTCCATATATCATTATTTTTTATATTATTCAGATGCAAATTTATTTTATTACTATTTTTCTGAAACAGAATTTTATTTGTGGGCAACACTGTGTTCATAATTACAAGTCACAAAGTATGTAAGAATAGTGCATGCAAGAATAATATTTATGAAACAAGGTAAAATTAAATCTCTTATGTTTCTCTTTATTAGATTTAGTTATCCAGCAGAATCAGCTCTCTGCTAACTGTCTAGTGAAGGAAAAACTCCTCTTACTGATGTGCTGACAGACAACTTTCTGCAAAATATTAAGCATTTGATTTGAAATAAGTTGCAAACAAATTTGGTGTCTTATGGGTTTGGAGGGATGAGAGTTAAGTCTATCCTATCCTCTACCCTGAGGCCAAATAACATGGAAATAATTTCATCCATACAGCTATAATCTCTTCCTCTGAAAATAGGTTGGCTCTGTTGAAATAGATAGGAACAAACTTCTTAGCTAATAGTGCTTTCTTCTGCTAAGTCTCACAAATACCTGAGTTTTTTACAAGAAAACACTGCTTGACCTGGACCAAAGCTATGCTAACTATTAAATAGCTTGGACTTATTCTGGCTAGCTCAGCACTTTAAGTAAAGGCATAACTGACTGGTCACTAGTCCATACAGACACACTGTACAGTGAAAAGAACAAGCATGACTCCTATAAAACCCCACACAGTCACATCTATAATTCTTTTTTCTATTAAAAACCAAAACAAAAACCCAAAAATAAAACCAAACAAAAAGAAGAAACAAAATAATCCCAAATAAGCACACACACATACAAAAATCCCAGAAAGAGAAGAACAAAAAGAAATCACAACCCACTGCTTGGCCAGTGTCCTGGTTTCAGCTGGGATAGAGTTAATTTTCTTCCTAATAGCTACTATAATGATGTGATATGGATTTAGTATGAGAATAATGTTGATAACACACTGATGTTTTCAGTGGTTGCTGAGCAGTTGCAGTGATATATGCACTAACACTAAGTCAAGAACTTTTCAGCTTCCCATGCTTTTCCAGTGAGGATGTTCACAAGAAGATGGAAGGCAGCATAGCTGGGAAAGCTGATCCAGACTGACCAAAGATGTATTCCTTACCATATAATGTCATGCTCAGTGTATATAACTGGAGTTGGCTGGGGAGTAAGAACTGCTGCTGAGGGATGAACTGATCCCTCAGCAGCAATTGATCACTGGCTGATGAGCAATTGTTGCATTGTGCATCACTTGTTTTTATATATCACTTTATCATTATTATTACTATTATTTATCCTCCCTTTGCTGTCCTATTAAACTGCTTTCATCTCATTCCCTTTTTTTTTTTTAATTCTGTTCCTAAAGACACCTGGGGAGTGGAGGCAAATGAGTGTCTGTGTGGTGCTTAGTTGCCAGCTGGGATGACTAAACCATGACAACCAGTGTTTTAGTTTTCCCAGGGAGGCCTGTCTTCAATGAAATGGTATGTTTCCAAAAGATATATGTCCTAATCTTAACATTTATGGTTTGGTATTCTTTTTTTTTTTTTTTTTTTTAAAGACTTAATTGATCTTCTGTGACTTTGGGAAGAGAACAATTGTAGTTGTCACTCTTTCAGTCTTTTGTGAGGTTCTGTGAAAATCTTAATATTAATCAAGGGTTATATTAATCTGCATGTAGACTGCACATCAGATAAAGTCCACATTGGTTCTCTTACTTATTCCAGGATAGCAGTGTTGGGAAGATGTGAGGCAGGATCATTGGCTGTCAGAGAATATGTGCTTTACCAGATCATGGATGATTAGTGTTACTTAAAATAGCTCTGGTATTTTCGAGAAGAATATCATACTTCAGTTGTCAGAAGTATGATTAACAAACATAGGGCCTCCTTTATTCCTGGCAGCTTTGCAACATCACAAGACTGATTCCTTCCCCAGCTAAGTGTCAAATGCATGTCTTAGTTTTAGTTATTTTGCTTCATATACCTAAGTATACTATTAAAATGGAAGAAAAAATTTGGAGAAGATTGTCTCTGAAGATTTATGAAACCTGCAGCTATTTAAAATTTTCAGTATCTATTTATATTTCTGAGATATTTTATCAATAAAAAATGAAACTGCTATTTTTAAAGCAGGAAAATTAAAGTTAGTTTTTGTATATGGCTGCAAATTCCCTATTTAGTGTATGTCTCTGCAAGATCATTCTTTCATAAGTTTAAGAAAACTGAGAAAAGTAATTATATAATAGTACTGTCAGTTACATTTTTTAATGTTCCCTTTTGTTTCAGGTGAAAATGTATACATATGAAAGTGTTGGGATTATGCTCCATGCTGATCTAAAGAACTTCACTTTGTAAGTAATCTGGTTGTACTAAACAATGTTCAAAACTCTGATTTGCAGACAGAAGACATAAATATTTATTGTAGGAAAAGAACAAAAAAAAAAAAGGCTTTTTACTTCTGGACAGAGACAGGCACATTGGTTTTATTGTGCTATTGACATTCACTGTGACATTGACATTCCTTGCGCCATTTGGGACATTTCTTTAGAAATGACATGGTAAAGGAAGTACTTCAAAGAACAGGAGTAAAGCTGCAAATTCAGTACGTATATAAAAATCAGATTAGCTGGTAGATGGATTTACAGAATACATGATTCACAGGTTTCATTCCATGGGTGAAGATGTGGGAAAACAATATTACAGGGAGGCACCTAGCTATTTGATAACTTTTCTTTCTTCATATACATCTAATAAGAAACAACATCATATACTAAACAACTCTTTTCATGTAAATATATATATATATACATTTTCTTTTCCCCCAAGACGATCCCATCCTTTATGTCTTCTTTCCAAACAGACATGATTAATTTGAAATGGATACCACCCTGGTATTATAATTTTTGCCTTCAGATTGCTGAAGGTTAATGTAGATTTGGCTCCACTTCACAGGACCCAAGGGTACTCACAGGCTTCACTGCTCCTTGCCAGCCCCTGTAGGGCTCTCCCCACCCTGGCTCAGGCCCCCATGTCAGGCCCCCTGGGGCCATTTTTTAGAATTTTAAAAGATTTGTGAATATGTCATGCAATGAATATGCATTCAATAAAGAAATATGTGGTTACTTTGCAGACTTAAAGAGGGAAAATGCCATTCACTCAAACTAAACAGGACAGTACTTCTTTCTGGCAGCCATCAAAGGCATATTGACTTTCTCCACTAATTTCTAAAAACCTTCACACTTATGTTAGAATGACTGGTAAACTGAAGTTCAGATAGATTGGATCTATGGTAAAGCTTCACAGCAGTTTAATGGTAAAGAATGGCACACATTGAATGGTGTAGCATAACAGGACAGGAGAGAAAGCTATGATAGGACAAGATCATAGAATCATCATAGAATCATAGACTGATACAATGGTCTGGTTTGGAAGGGACCTTAAAGAAAATCTAGTTCCATCACTGCTTCCTTGGGTAAAGACACCTTCTATTAGGTTGCTCAAAGCCTCATCCAGCCTGCCCCTGAACACTTCCAGGGATAGGGCATCCACAGGTTCTCTGGCCAATCTCTTCCAGTGCTTCACAACCCTCTCCATAGAATCATAGAATGGTTAGCATAGTTCCATGAAGAACTTCTTCCTGATATCTAATCTAAATCTAATCCCTTTCAATTTAAACCCATTACCTCTTATCCTGTCACTACAGGCCCTTGTAAAAAGTCCCCTCGCAGCTTTCTTGTAGGCTCCCTTCAGGTACTGGAAGGCTGCAATAAGATCTCCCTGGAATCTTCTCTTCTCCAGGCTGAACAGGCCCAATTTTCTCAGCCCTTCTTCATAGGAGAGGTGCTCCAGCCCTCTGATCATCTTCGTGGCCCTCCTCTGGACTCGACCCAACTGGTCTATATCCTTCTGATGCTGAGGGCCCCAGAGCTGGATGCAGTACTCCAGGTGGGGTCTCACGACAGCAGAGTAGAGAGGGGGCATCAGACCTGCTGGCCACACTTCTCCTGATACAGCCCAGGATACGGTTGGCTTTCTGGGCTGCCAGGGCACACTGCCAGCTCATGTTCAGGTTTTCATCCACCATTACCCCCAAGTCCTTCTCCTCAGGGCTGCTCTCTATCCATTCTCCACCCAGTTTATGCTTGTGTTTGGAATTGCCCCAACCCAGGTGCAAGACCTTGCACTTGGCCTTGTTGAACTCCATGAGGTTGGCAGTGGCACACCTCTCCAGCCTGGCAAGGGCTCTCCGAATGGCATCCCATCCCTCCAGTGTGTCGACTGCACCACACAGCTTGGTGTCGTTGGCAAACTTGCTAAGGGTACACTCATTCCCACCATCCATGTTGCTGACAAAGATGTCAGTGTGGGACGCAGCAGTGGCAGCACCTCCTGCCACAACTCAGCGCTCAATTGTGGCATGCACAGGGGTTACTGGACCTCAGTGAGCTGAGAAGGAGGCAGCCTGCATGGTACCAGTAGCCCCTGCGAGAGCTGCCGACATCACTTGGGAGCAGTGCTGGGAGCAATGAAGGGGGATTTAAACCCTTCCGAGGGACCACGAGCACCACTGAACATGGTGAACAGAGCGGCCAAATATCACATGGTGAGTCAGTCAGGGCATGGCAAGGCAGTTTGCGCAGCAGGGCCCAGCCATAGTGGCCACTCGGAGGAAAGCCACTGCTCAGAGGAACGTGGCAACTCAGTGCTCCCTCTCAGGATGGATGTCTCTGACTGCAGAGAGTGCCTAAGCCTGTCCCTTGTGCCTGAGGGCAACAGAGACGGCCCCTTTGTGAGGTGTTAACAGGCTAATGATCTGCTCTGCATGCTGGCAGAGCTGAAGGAGGAAGTGTAGAGGATAAGGACTAGAGGGAGTGTGAGAAGGAGAGAGGTCCTCACTCCACCAAACTACCATCCCAAAGAAAAAAGCAGCAGATGAAGGGCACACAGGTCACAGATGCTCCCATATCCTCTTGCCATTGGGCAGAGGGAAGGAACTTAAGAGGGGGAGCAGCATGGAAACTGGTCCCTGCTTGGCAAGGTAGGTACATCCCCTCCTATTCTCCCTCCACTTCCCCGTTGCCCTTGAGGAATAGATATGGGGCTTTGGAACTTGAGGTCCAGGCAATTGCGGAGGAAAGTCCTTCAGGGAGCTTCATAGGACAACCCCGTCAGCCCCACACATTACAATGGCCTCCATTAAAAAAAGGAGGAGGGTCATTGTTGTAGGCGATTCCCTTCTGAAGGGAACAAAGGGCCCAATATGCTGCCCAGTCCCATCCCACAGAGAAATCTGCTGCCTCCATGGAGCCCAGATCAGGGACATAACCAGGAAACATCCTGGTCTGGTAAAGCCCTCTGACTAAAATGTGGGCCCCTCTGGTACTAAAATGTGGGCCATGACTGACCATAAAGTTGAGAAAAAAAGCATTGAATGTAAAGAACCAGTTAACTATACACATGGTATTTTTGCTGCTAGGGAAAATGAGAAAAAATTGAAAAAATTCTTCAGATAATCCTGAATAAATGAATAGTTTGTGTTTGCAAAAATGTACACTCCTTTATCTGTTGTATATAAATATTCTGTTGATGAGTTTACTGTCTGGAATTTATGTTGAAATATCATATTCTGAGCAAGTGTTAGAGAATATGCCTCGACAGTGAAGTGTGAATTCATAAATGTGAGCAATTGTACTTAAAGCTATTTCTTATTCTCCTAAGCTATGTTCATGCTAATGTTACAATTCATAATAAAATACTCAATATCAGTTATTTCACTACTCTTCCTGCCCTAATAATTACTTGCACCACAGATCAAACATCAAGTTCTAAAGACATGGTTACAGGAAATGTGAATGTTAAGGTATTCAGTCTCTAGGACTTCAAATAGGAAAGTAAATTTCAGAGACATCAGGAACAATAAATGACCAGTGTTTTCTTTTTATTTAAATTTTGCAAACTTCAGGTTAAGAACCCCAATGCACACTGTCTACCATAACTCAGACTGGAACAGAATAAAAAAAATCTTACCCAATATTAGTTTTATTGGTGCATTTAGTGTATTGGCTGACGCCAATTGCTTTATTCTTGCTAAAAATCTCCGAGTCAGAGGTCATAAGGCATTGGTAAATGCACCCATCTTGATCATGTTGCACTACCCGGTGCATCTGAAGTGTATTGGGTTGTATCTGCAAAACATTAAGAACTTCCATAATTTTGTTTTTGAACCTCCTATTTGTCTCACAACATCTTACAGAGGAAAAGCATAGACTGAGTCATCTTAGATGCCCTCCAGCATTTTTCTCCAGTAAATCACCCAAAAAAAAAAAGATGTTTTTCCTCTTAGGGTCCTTTACTATGAAATTTGTACAGTGCATAGTAATCTAACATCTTTCCTCCTAGATGACTTATTCCTGCTTTGAGTAGTGAACAATATACAGCTTACTGATATTCCTTCTTGTAATAAAGATCTTGAAATTCATTAGGATCATAGAACCATAGAATCATAGGATGGTTTGGGTTGGAAGGGACTTTAAAGATCATCTAGTTCCAACCAGGAAGACATCCAGGGGTGGGGCATCCACAACTTCTCTGTGCAACCTGTTCCAGTGCCTCATCACCCTCCCTATGAAAAACTTTTTCCTGATATCCAATCTAAAACCACATGCTTTCAGTTTAAACCCATTACCCCTTGTCCTGTCACTACAGGCCCTTGTAAAGAATTCCCCTCCAGCTTTCCTGTAGGCCCCTTCAGGTAGTGGAAGGTGCTATCAGGTTTCCCTGGAGCCTTCTCTTCTCCAGGCTGAACTCTTCTCCAGGCTGAACAAGCCCAGTTCTTGCAGCCTTTCATCATAGGAGAGGTGCTCCAGCTCTCTGATCATCTTCGTGGTCTCCTCTGGACTCGCTCCAACTGCTCGATATCCTTAGTCACTATGTTTTCCCCCACATTCAGTAAAGGATGGAGATTCTCCTTAGCCCTCCTTCTGTTGTTAATGTATTTATAGAAACATTTTTTATTGCCTTTTACTATAGAGGCCAGGTTAAGTTCTAGCTGGGCTTTGACCCTTGTGATTTTCTCCCTGCAAAACCTCACAACATCCTTGTATTCCTTCTGAGTTGTCTTACCTTCTTCCAGAGCCCAAAACCTATGTTTGGATGGTAACACTTTACTCATACAAAAGGTTTACCTTTAGGAAATATAGCTACCATAATCATGGGCAGGTACCACTGCTGTGACTGGTAAATAAGAGGGGACTATGAGTCAACTGAGTCAACTACTGTTCTAATATGCTCCCATCTGACAATGGTACTAGTTGCAGAAAAGCTCAACTTACAGAGACAAGAATTTAATACAGAAACGTAGAAACCAATAACCCAATGATTTAATGGAGTCCCAAAAATAGGGGACAAGTCTTCTAGTGGTAGTCACCAACATTCAGATGAATCTTCTTTTTTGTATATTACAATAAAAATATTCATTATGCCTTACAGAAAACATATAAAAAGGCAGCTTTCCTAATACAACTAATCAAAAGTATAGGATTGCTGATCTAAGTAAAAAAATGAAAAAGAAAAAGAAAAAAATAAACCTCAGTCTTCCTGTCCTTCTTTCATGTTTTCTCATGAACAATACACTGGTTTCAAGGTAGGATGTCTGGTCTGTAGATAAATAACAAAAAAGCTGTGCTGAGTGTCTTATGTGTTTCTAAGTTACCTAGGAGAAGTAGGGAAAAGTGAATTTGATCAATTTTCTTCCACCAGCATCATGTAAAGGAATGACAGTTCACACTTTGAAAATTCCTTAACAGGACTGAGTTTACACCATGGGATTCAAGAATTACAGAATAATTTATTCATTTCATTTGTGAAAGGGCTGTGAAGGTCATCTGATTTAAACTCCTTCTTAATTAGATTTGACTTTGAAGTTAGAGCACGTGCATCAGGTTCTTGTCCAGTTGAGTTTTGAGTATGTCCTCAAACGGAGATTCCTCAGCAATTCTAGCAACCTGTTCTCATCGTGAAAAAGCTTTTCCTAATAACCAACTTATTGCAACTTTGTCCATTGATTCTTGTCCTTTTGATAAACAACTCTGAAGAGACTGATTTTCCCCATAAATGCTTTTCAAGTCACTGAAGACACCAGTTGGATCCTCCCTAGACTTACCTATCCTTAGATCCCCCCTATCCTTATATGCTCTACTTCAGACCTCTAATTGTTTTAGTATCTTTCCATTGGATACACTACTCTAGATGCATTCTCACAAGTGACAAGTAGAGAAAAATAATCACTTCTGTTGACTTGCTGGATAGACTCTTACTAATACCTGCCAGTTTGTGTTTAGTGTCAGATGAGATCTTTAATGATGTCCAAGTTGTCTGTGTGGAGCTAACAGATACAACGGAAGACCTGCATGGTAGATCTCTGCAGTCCTGTACTGGCATTTGAGGTTTGACAGGCAAAGCATTTCAAATGGATTGTGTTCCTATTTTGGAAATATGAATCAAGTCTATACCGAAACGGAGCTGAGGAGACCTAAGTATTTACTCAGTTCAGCATTTAGGAGACACATAAATATAGCTTTCTAGCCTGTATAGGCTTAATTTGATTGCCTAAATATAGGCTCCTGGTGCCATTTGAGATATTTTAAGGTATCCAAGACATACGCATAGAAGTGACAGATGGGACGTAAAGCAGACCTATGTCTTCCTGGAGTGGCAGCTGGAGAATTTGCAAATGGCATGAGATGAACACATTTAAGCAAATTGTTCGAGTCCCAGTGACTGTATTGATGATAAATTTGATCTGTTGGCTTAAATGTAGGCATCTACTGCAGTTTTACTTGCCCTCGAGTATACAAGCTATCTCACAGGTATGGTACTTAGGGCTCAATGCTTTCAGGAGACCTGTATAGTTCTGAAACAGAAACTGAAGACAGGAAAAAAAAAGTCCAGTGCCAAAAATGGCACTAGTATTCTGTGTGTAGGCAGTTGAGTGAAGTCTTACCTAATGTGTGTGAATCAGAATTCCACCTCCATGTATGTTGCTAAAGTATACATGAGAGAAGAGACTAATTATAACAAAAATGACTCAACTGAACACAATATTGATTTATTTTTTACTAATAAAGATGTAATTATGCACTGTGAACATTATGTAACATGGAATAATAAATTCTGCTTTTTATTTAATAGTATAAGGCAAGAAAAATTAAGAGTTAAAATAATACTTGTCAACCAACCCATTTTAAAGTTTACAATACAGCAGTACTTTTTGTTTTTCACACAAAGATTCAGAGCAATAAGAAACAAACCTTTTTTTTCACCTGGTTTACTATGCATAAAAGTGGTAAAACTCCCAAGACTTTTCTAAAATGATACCCCTAACAGAGATACCAGGTGTGGTTTACAAGAGTGTAAACCTTCCATCTGCTATATATGCAAGTATCTTTGACTTCACATTTCTGCTAAAGATGCTCCAAACTCTTTTATGAGAATATCTAAAATGATGGGTTGCATACACTGGGAGAAAAAAAAGATATTCTCATTAGGGATAAATGCTGTTAAAGTTCATAACTTGAATGTGTGTGCCTTCAGGGTGTCACTGCTGGTAATCAGGGAACATATTAAAAGGAGTTATAAAATATCTGGCTTTGAATTTATGTATTATATTAATGAGTATTGTAATGATGCCACTCATAAGTCACCTGTGATTAAAATGGCAACAATTTTTCAATAATGTTAAATAAACAGAAATCATTAAAAATATTTCCATGTAAATTCAAAACTACAGAAGAATTCAGGTAATTAGCACAGCTGAAATGAAATTTAGTCACCTACAGGCAACATTCCAGAGAACTCATCCCTGTCCTATCACTTAATTCAAGGTTTTTCTACTCTTTTCTCTTTTTATCTGTATAATGCCTATTGATTTAAATTACACCATTCTGTAATTCTAGAAATTTTCCTCACTTCAGTTTTCTCATGTGGGTGGAATAAAGAATTTGTGTTACTGACAAAAAAAAAAAATAATCTTTCTCTGTTCTTATGTAGCCCCTTCTTGAAAGTGAATCTTCAGTTTCACTGCCATCTCATCAGAGCTGGTAATAATCTTGATTGCAACTGGAGGTTGTGATACAATAATATTATATTCAAACAACATCCATAAATCAAAACTTATACTGTGGCTTTCTTGTTGGATTTCTTACCATCAATTCTCCCACCCAATGCATACATCCTTATTTTGGAATTTTCATAATTCACATTCATCAGGCTCATTGGTTTCTTATAGTTGTTGCCTTCCAATTTGCTAACAGTAAAAGAGTGTCCTATTTTTGTGTTTAGGACTGAAGATGAAATAGCTTTGACTTGCAAATGCATTGTTTTAATGGGAAAGAGGACAATAAGAATCTT
This sequence comes from Eurypyga helias, assembly GCF_000690775.1. NCBI lineage: Eukaryota > Metazoa > Chordata > Aves > Eurypygiformes > Eurypygidae > Eurypyga > Eurypyga helias. The sequence continues at coordinate 4,995 of NW_010234135.1, read as the reverse complement.
ATCTAGAAAAAAAAATCAGGATTTCAGGTACCATGTTTAAATAATACATCAAAAAATACAATGGAGGCAATGGGTGACATAAAAAAACACCATGACAGTTCATTAATCATGTAGGTATATCACACAATGAAGGAATGACAAGATATTCAATAATTCTGAAAGAAAATATAATTTTAAATGTAAGTTTTACTTTTTGAAGCAGGTGTGTTTAGACAGTTGAACGGCAGAAGGAAGTACAGCTAAGCTGGTTGCTTTATATCTATCTCTTTATGCTTGTGTATCTGACATTGTGTTCCTAAATTAATACCTCTGAGGCTGTTTGAAGGAGGTACACTTTAAAGACATGTAGTGTTAGGTTTTATTTTAATTGACTGTTCAGAGAACTGAGTGAAGGTCATAGTTAAGAGCTAATGGAATTCTGAGAAAATTTTATTATGGAGGAGAACTTTTCAGAGCATTATTCCTATATTTTCTAATAAATATGGTCTGTGAAGTATAGTTTGTACTGAAAAGCATCACTGCGTAAGTTTGCATTAAGTAATTTTTGAGGGATATGGACATCTGTATCTCAAATTTCTTACATTACATAAGTATGTAGTTCAGAGAGCTGGCATAGTCTCACTAGCATCTGATGTACTTCTCACTCACAGCCCAGTGTTTCAAGTTGTACAGCTTGGTCTGAAGGATGTTTCTTGTAGATTCTCCACCCCCCACCCTCCCTGCCTCCTCACCCCTATTTTTTTTTCCTCAAGCAGAACAACCTATTTTGTTCTAAATTTCGTAAGGGCTCTAATACATTTTACACGGTAGCATCCAGTTTTACTTTATTTTGTCTTGTTCTGTTTGATGTCTATTCATCTGCAGGGAATTTGTGTTTCTACCTAGAAGCTGTTAGTTTGTCCTATCATCTTCTCTGTAGAACATTATACTGTAACTGTAACCTGTAAATATGAGAGCAGCTTAGGAATCAAACTTAAGAATTTTATTGGCGTTTTGATGATTTAAAGTCTGAAGAGTCTAATCCGTGGAAGATCAGCTGCTACTGGACAAACAGTAATATAAGGTCTAGTTGGCATATCAAAAACCATGCACGCATAAATACCACATGTAGTTCTAGCATAGAGTGTAATACAGCTATCCCTGAGAAATAAATCCACAGTTTAAAGAATGGAAAATATATTGATGATCTATTGCTGATATCAGAGTTCTTTATATAGATATATCTGGAAATCTAGAGCAGAAATTCAGATTGAAGGACAATTCAGTCTGTCTCCCTATAATATTGCATCAATTAACAGTTAACTTTTCAAGGCATAGTAAAATGACATCTAGTCTGAAAGATAATATTTTAAACTTTATAGATCCTGTGTTTTTCAGAGATTTTAATTTTTTTTAATTATTGGTTTTGAGCCTTGTTATATTTCTCATGTGAATGTCTCCTAAATAGTTTATTGTCAGAAAGAAATATTAATCCTATGCTCTTGCCCATCTACGGAACAACCTGTCTGAAAGAAGAGTGAATAACTTCTCAGGAGTACTGAATATTTATTGAAGCATATATAGTCAGCAGTAAATAGGATGTTTTTAGTATGATGGAAAAATAGCAAGATGGTTTCACAACCCTCTCTTTTAGATACGTGGGTCCTCTACACTTTGTGCAGAACCATATACAGATTTTGGTGGATAATTCTATTCATATTTATAAACAGTAAATAAACTTGGCTATGATTGTTAGTGAAAAATAATTTCAACACATCAATGGTGCCCTGTAACAATAACAATGGGTTCCAAACTCCTGTTTAACACGGGATATTGTGACAGATTTGCTCAGTAATGTAGGGCTCTTCATTTGCTATCTAGGAAAAAGTCACGTTTTGCTTTCAAACTCAGAGTAATAATTTGATATCTGAGTTCAGGGACTGCATTTTTGAACCATCATATTTTAGTATGAGATACTGACAAGCTGAAATATGAAAAATATGAGAAAGTCTATCAACAAAAAGTGAATCCAAAGGACCTTTAAAAGTAACCTTAAACTGAGTAACTGTGAGCTTATGATATTGGAACTGCTCACAGCTATCTCCTAAAAGACTTCTGTAGACTTCACATACATTTTGTAACAGCCTAAGTAAAGCAGGCTAACACAATTTTTGCAATATCAGACATGCCGAGGCACCCAGATGATCTGTGCAATCATATGGATTTATGATCCAAGAAAATTAGAAATTTCATGAGGGGAAAATAATAAAAAGAGAAGCACTGAAAGAAATACCAGTTTCACACAGAAAATAGGAATCAGTTTGTGGTAAGTATTTTCAGTTCATGCCTTCAGAACTATTTCTTGTACAGTGACCATCTTATTAGACTTCATAAAATAGTTATAAAAGAGATGCTGTTTTCCCATTAAACGACAAGCTCAGCCTAATGGGAGAATGGAGTTCATTTTCCTCCTGGGATTTTACTGACTTAAGGATATTGTGGCAGTTTGCTTCAGTTCACCATGCAGTGTAAATTCACTGGCTAAGCACCAGATCAAAGAACTACAGAACTATTCGAAGTTCTACTAGCTACAATCTGACTTCCAGAGGCATAAAAGGAAAAGGAAGGGAAAGGCAAAGAAGTAAGGGATGGGACAAATTGCCTAATGTTATAGCATAGTGGAAAAACTCATTGACATAATAAAGAAAATAATAATAATAAAAAAGTCATGCTGTAAGTCACCAGTGCTATTTTTTTTTTCCTATGGGAAAAATATTTTTTAAAATAATAAAAAAGAATTTTATAAAACAATAACAGCAGTATTGGAGAGGTTAGGTCATGAAGCAACATAAACAGTTGTCTAGAACAGTTTCCTGGAAGATAGGACTATTTGGTATAAGTATCTTTTCTTATTTTGCAAAACCATAGATAGGAACTTCAGAAAAACTAGGAAAAAATCTTGGCAGGTGATTTCTGTAATAACCAAGCTACAGAACGTTTCTTAGTCAGTGATGAAGATGCTTGTACTTTACCCTGTGGGCATTTTAGACAGCAAATTATATTTTTCATGTGCAATTTTAGCAGTCTGGAGGTAAAATACTTAGTTTATAATAGTTATATTGGTACATTTTTTGCCAATAGGAAAATGTAACCATTCATGGATGTGATAGGTAGAAATGTCCTGTAATGCTGACCATCTATTTTTAAAGTGATTATTTCAGACTAGGCTCTTCAGTTTTATATGGCCAGAGACAGGTGGGAATTTCAGTCTGAAGGATTATTTTGAATTTTTAATTCCAAGAAGGAAAACAAAAAAATAAGTTTTTATGATATATAAATGTATGGGTTTATGATTCAGTTTAAAACAGTTTTCTTTTATTTACTTTCATAGTTAAAATACAAAATCTTGTACATTCCAAGGGAGTGTTCTTGTGCTAGAAGGCTAGAAGAAATGTGTTACACTTAAAGAGTTGTGACCTGTTGATGATGATGGCGACGGCAGTACTGATGATAGCCTTTCTCACCCCAAATATTTCAAATTCTTTGACCCAGAAAAATGTGTTGAGAAACAGTGTGCACTCTAGGAGAGCGAGCCAACTGGCATCTTGCAGCTTTCCATGGTCTAATGAAAAGTTATCTTCCTCTGTAATAGTACTTGTAGCACTTCAGCCATTCCAGCAACTCAGAGCCCAACTGTTTCCACTGGCTGTCACTGTGGAATCTCCTAATGGAATCGTTAAATCCAGTAGCACAGGCTGGAGTCTAGCATGGTCCAAATCCTGGTATACAATGAAAATGTGCAGTTTAAAAAATATCACATGGGAATAAATTAAGTTCTTAGGCAAAATAAGAAAGGCATATTTCTAGCTTACGGGTATATTGAAAGAGAAACTTAATAACTTCAACAAGAATTTGTAGGAATTACAAGTAAAACATACATAATTGAGTTGTGTTCCACAGGGATTCACCTCAAAATCAGTACTTGAACAAAGGAAATATTTGTTAAAAACTATGGAAATGTTGTCCCTACAACTCAACTTAAAAAATAAATAAAAAGAAATTAAAAATCTCTGTGAAAAGGTTCAGACTGACTTGATAAGAGAAAATAAACCGATCTCTGGAATAATTTAGATGAATTTGTTTACTTTGGACTCTTTTTTTTATGCTAAGAAGCAGATTGCAGTTATTTTTGTGAAAAGTCCAGCCATCTTCAACGTTCAACACTGCAAAGCTTGCAGACATTAGTAATTAGAAAAGAAAATGCATGAAATTTTTATTGACACTTCTCTACGTTCAACAGATTTCTGAGATACAAGCATTATTATGTGTTTATATTGATTTGTGTTTCAAATTATGACAATGCTTCAGGATGAAGCGACCCTGAAATGGTGGACTTTGAGATCCTTAAGGAAGCAAGGAGGGTGCACAGCAAGCTTGCTACCCTGGAGTTCAGGAGAGGAGACTTTGGCCTCTTCAGGGAACTGATTGGCAGAGTTCCATGGGATGAAACCCTAGAGGGAAGAGGGGCCAAAGAAAGATGGTGAATATTCAAGGACCTTCTCTTCCAAGCTCAGGAGTGATGCATCCCAGTGAAGAGGAAGTTGGGTACAAGTGCCAGGAGGGCTGTATGGATGAACGAGCAACCCCTGAACAAACTGAGGTGCAAAAAGAAAGCCTACAGTGGGTGGAAGCAGGGACAGGGAGCCTGGGAGGAGTACAAGGAAGTTGTCCAAGAAGTCAGGGATGAGGTAAGAAATAAATAGTAGCTGGTGCGATTTAAAACTCTTTGAAATTGTTCCTTTAAGCATCATTCATCATTGCCCTTTTTTATTATACTTGGATGATTAGTTCTTTGATGACACAGAGATATCTTCCTTTACATTGCTAGTGATCTACTCTTTATTGTAGTCTCTTGGTAATGTGACAGTCAAAGAATATCAGTGTTGTTATTTCCTTCTTACAAATGCAGGTATCAGTGCCTGATTTAGCCTACCATTAATCATAGAATCATAGAAT
>NW_010234134.1:10657-22438 GCF_000690775.1 Eurypyga helias | reverse complement strand
CCAGCCTGTCCCTGTGCTTGAGCCATCACCCCTCACAATACCGCTCCCCATTCTCTGGAACTCTAGGAGCCCCCTCAGTGTTTGCAGTAACTCAGGTGGGTCACAGCAGGGACGTGTCCAAACTCATTTAACGGATGAGTACGTGGACAGGCAAGTGAGATTCAGCCCGAGATACGGCTCCTGCCCCTGGGTGTCGGCTGCTGAGCGCGGTGTCTGCGGAGCTGTGGTCAGGGGAGCCCAGACAACAGTTCGACTCACTCACAGCTCCGGGAGACGTGTGCTGGGCAGGAAAATGAAAAACGTTAGCACTGCGGCAGAGGATGAGACACTGCGCAGACAGAGGTTGTTTCAAACCTTTAAGCTTTTTAAAAAGCTTTATTCCAAACAGCTGATTAACCTGTCAAAGGGCTTAAACTCCGATTATTCGATGCTTTTGCCAGTTTCTAAGTAGGAAATGCCTAGGTCAGAAGCCTACCCGTGCCTGTGGGATGTAAGTGCATTGTGTGCTCCCGGCTGGGTGTCCAGGGTGGGCAGCGAGAGGGGAAAAGCCCCTGAACCAGTGCACAAAGGTGTGTGGTCATAGAGAGCGGCCACAAACCAAGGGTAGAGCGTTACACCACAGCTTTGGCCAATTCTTTAAAAAAATAAATATTTAAGACTTGGATGATTTTTATGCTCTGCTTTCGTTGGGGGTTTTAAATTCTTTTTTGGTGATTTCAGTATATGGAAGTGGGGGGTTATGGAAACAAAGTATATTCAAACATTCAGTCTCTAGCCATAGTTTAACTATACTTGGATAAATCAGGTCCTGCTTTAGCATAGAGTTAAGTATTTTGTAACAGGTCCATGTTTTATGGCAGTCTGCATCCCTGGAGGGATGTAAGAGCCGTGTGGACGAGGCGCTCAGGGACAGGGTTTAGTGCTGGTATGAGCAGTGTGGGTTTAACGGTGGGACTTGATTTTACAGGTCTTTCCCAATCTAAAAGATTTGATGATTCTATGATTTACCCATTCGGTGTCTGATCAAGAGGGAATTGCACATCTGACAGACTGCAAGTGGGGACCACAAAAACTAAGTATTAACTCTGATGCTTTATTAGACACATGTGCAGCTTCTTGGATTGAGAAGCCCAGAAAGCGCCCAAGAGTTCTCAGGGTGGTAAGGAAAGCAGCCTTGCAGTTAGCCAGCTCCACACAGACATACCTCTCATTATAACTTACATGTGTAAATGACAATTTGGGCGCTCGAAAACAGTTTTCACAAGTCCAGTTCCACGTGCTCCTTGAAGAACAGAGCAAATATTTAATCAACTGAGAATGTTACATTAACAACGAGCACAGATTGTCTGTTTTTAACCAACCTTTTCTTGAGATAAGGCCCTGATCATCTGAGCTGTGATGTGCCCGTCTGATTTACCAATAGTGCCATCTTCTTTGTGGCTCCTGCTTGGCATTTCTTCTGGTTCTTTATGAATAGGCATGGCTCTTCCAACCACACACATCAGCTGTGTCTCCAGAGGACCCTCTTTTAAGTATTCCTGAAGAAGAAAGAAAATTATTCTTCTGCAATTACATCAAAAAGCAGCTGTTAAAAAAAAAAAAAGGCAAAGCAAAACCCAAACAAACAAACAAAAACCCAGCAACTTTCCTTTTAAAAGTAACTGTACAGATGCTGCCCTGGTGTTGCTGTGCTTGGCAATGTCAACGGGCTTGATGTACAGGCCAGCTCGTCTCAGGAGGCTGCAGCCCTGCTGCCCTCATCTTTTCCTGTGTGTTTTCAGCAGTAACACTTTCTCTGCAAAGCAGATTCTGCTCCCAAGTTCAGTTCTGTGAGAAGAAGGAAACTAATCCAACAGCTCACTGCTGCCAAGGGAGAGGTCCAAGTCCAGCCATGTGCTCCCACCACGTTGGTGCTGGCTCTGGTCTTCTCCAAACCTCTGAGTCAATTCGGCTGACTAACCCAACAGAAAACTGATTCAGGAGGAGAATAAAAGGGCAAGTTTTTCTGCTGGGTTAGTGAGCGACTCAGCTACAGAACAGGCCGACGGGCACTACGGGTTCCCTAAGGGCAGGAGCAGGACCATACAGCCGAGGCCAGGGAGAGGGAAGAAGGAACCCTACAGTGCAAGCTGTTGAATCACCTCTTCTTCGTAAATGCTTTCATAACAACTCGGCAGTTTGCAGCTGCACCTTCCTTGTTAGGAAGCACGAGAATGTCAGCAGCACCCCTGTCCCTTAGTGGGGTGGGCTCCACAGTGCTAGCAGCAGCAAGGAAGAAGCAAAGCTGGTGTTCCTCTCCGAGGGCAACAACTGCAAGGAAAAAAAACTGCCTGGACTGATATTTGTTGTTGAATGTTCATCTTTTCTCTGTAGTGACTCTTCGGGAGAGAGCCTCTCCTTAAGTTAGTCTCTGATCAGGGCAGCAGGATGATTTCTCTGAGCACAGAATGCAGGATATTGATCAAGCTAATGCCAGATTTCTAGAAAAAAAAGAGTTGTTGGGGGTTTATTTGTTTGGGTTTTTTAAACTCAGTATTGAGTAAGTTTGAAAAGAATATTCAAGAATAAAGAAACATCATAGAACCACAGAACGGTTTGGGTTGGAAGGGACCTTAAAGACCATCTAGTTCCAACCCCCCCTGCCATGGGCAGTGACACCTTCCACTAAACCAGGTTGCTCCAAGCCTCGTCCAGCCTGGCCTTGGACACTTCCAGGGATGGGGCATCCACAGCTTCTCTGGGCAACCTGTTCCAGTGCCTCACCACCCTCTCCAGGAACTGCTTTTTTCTGATAGCTAATCTAAACCTCCCCACTTTCAATTTAAACCCGTTACCCCTTGTCCTGTCACTACAGGCCCTTGGAAAAAATCCCCTCCCAGCTTCCCTGTAGCCCCTTCAGGTACTGGAAGGTGCTATAAGGTCTCCCCAGAGCCTTCTCTTCTCCAGGCTGAACAAGCCCAACTCTCTCAGCCTGTCCCCACAGCAGAGGTGCTCCAGCCCTCTGAGCATCTTCGTGGCTGTTACGGCAAAGTGTCTTTGCACAGCAAGTTTTGCAGTCTGCACCCTGTCTCTGTCACCATCTTTCATTTGCAGTAGAAATCAATGATGTAGAGTGATATATTTTCTGAGAGTAATTAGATTATTTAGAAATGTATTCAAGTTTTTGTAACTCAAGAGCAGAGTATCAAAGGCACCCAGGAAACATCCCTTTGCAGCCTGGGATTGAGGAGCTCCTGTGGCAGGTGCCACCACCTGTTTTGAGAACCACACAAATTCTGTACATATTGACATATAAGCTGAACCTTTTTATTCCCTCAACCCCTGTACTTTGCACTCAGGAACACATTTATCCTGGCTGACCACTGAAGGATTGAATGGCTTGATCCTTTAATGATACTATGCAACGTAAGTTCTAAAAGGACCATCGGCTAAGCAAACAAGAACCTGTGCGATACCACAGAAAACTGTCACTTTGTGACATTCAGAATTTCTTCTAGGGGGAGTTTGGCACTCACATATGCTGATGACACCATTTGCTTAACAAAACAAGATCTCTCCTGCTACCAGAAATGCCCTAAAGCACCCAAAACATCCATGTGAGGCCCACCTGTATGACAGAACCTATGCTCTTTTGGCCCAGCATCTGTCAGGCAGGCAGCATCCTCACCATCTCAAACAGCACCAGATGCCTACGGTTAATCATCTGCATTGTACACTAGATATCAGACATGGGAGTGTTTTCTGCTGTAACCCCACCGGGAATAGAACGCCCCTGGCAGCAGCTCACACTCCACACTGAAATATGTTTGTGTCACTCGGTTACTTTAACTCATACCTGGAAATCTTTTTGATCTTCATGCAACAAGCTACCAAGAGTTGGCGTGAAAGACATTTCCCGCAGCTCCTCATCACTGTCTGGAGGCTTCTCATTCTCTGTTTCAGACTGAATCTTTGCAAAGGCCTTATTTTTCTGACAGGGGACTGTGGCACTTGTGAGGCTTTCATCTCCCCCTGCTTGCACTGTTTACAGAGATGAACAATGATGTGTAAGCTTTATGAAGATCAGAATTAGCAAGTCTGATCAACTCCGATCAAGATCAGAGACTGACATTGATTGGAAATTAGAAGTAATGGGTCTGTGGGTCGGGGCAGGGGAAAAATTAGCTTTTATCAGTTCAACTTAAATCCCATATAGCCTTGAATAGTTAAAAAAATATTAAAGGTAGCAAAACCAAGTAAAAACCTTTTCTATATCAATGTATCTATCTCTATATGTGCATATATCCAAGTGCCTGAAACACAGCTAGTCCACTTATAACTCCCCTGAAGAGCTCTAATTCTCAGGATGAGAGACAATTCTGGCCAGGGATATCCAAGTGATATGTTTGCCTGGGACAGTGACTTCACCCCAGCTTACCAGAACAAAACCTACCCCTCCCAGTAACCGCTGCAAAGTCTAACAGAGGTAGTAGAGCTGAACTGTTCCAAGTCGACATACATCTAATTCACAAGCCTTAGTCAACGTGTGCTGGTGCTGGATGGTTCCAGAAAGGCTCACCTGTGGCTGGAACTGACCCGAACTTGGTCACCTATTTGGAACTGTGTGGCTTCAATTTTTGGAACTTACCCCTTCAATTTAATTTTGTCTTCCTTTTCCCCTCTTCCTTGTACTCACACAAAGTGAATGAATAAAACACGCAATACTACAGAATCCATACAAACCACCCTGAATGGATAAGCACACTCATACAGTCCTGCTTGCCCAATCGGATATCTTTTTCCTGGGCACAGCTACCAGAAAAGATAGAAACTCAGCCCAAACTTCAGTACTGCTTAGCAAGACTTTCAGTGCAGGCTGAGCTCCATGCAGCTCCACCTCCTCTTGCTAGGGATTTACTTAGTTAACTTTAGTGTATCTCTATGAGGTGGATGACTGCAAAGTGCATGTGGACAGCAAGTGAAAGCCAGTGTAGAGTTAAAGCGTGCCCTCTCAGGGACAAGATGAAGTTGTGATGATATGGATCAGTAAAGAACTGATTAAGATACGAATGATATCTTCACAAAAGATGGCCAATCCCATTAAGCACATTCCAGGCTAGCTCTCAGTAATTACATCCCCCAATCTAACCATCAATTTCAATTGTAAAACTTTATTACAGGTACACTGTGGTTCTGCCTTAACACAAACTACAGTCTATTATTGCCGCCGTGGCTGCAATTCAATGGGAAATTAGGTTCTCACCATATAAAACAGGCAGTTTGATAAAAAACTGAATAAATAAAAAGTATGTAAAAGTTCAGTAACATAGCAGCTCTTCTAAGCTGCTGGCATCTCCATTACCTGCAGACTCTCTATACTCTCCTTCTTTCATTTCATCCTCAGGAAATCCATCTTGCAAGCCAGCTGCCTGGGTAGGAAACAAATGCCTATGAAATTAAAAAAAAAAAAAGTGAAACTCATATTATAGGTATTAATTTTTGCTCTAAATTTTCCTGTGCAATCTTCTGGGGTGGGTGGGAGGGCACCCTTTCCGAAAGCCATTTGTTGCTTATCCGCAAACTCAGAATAGCACAACTGTTCAAAATCACGATGGAGGCAGCCAGGTAGCTTAGTGGCTAATAAGCTGCTCTTTTTATTCTTAGTGCTTAAGTTCAACGATGTCCATGAGACTAAAAGAAAACAAATGTAGTCTCCAGTCAGGCCAAGATTCAAACCACAGCTGGCAGTGCTCACTTAAAAGCAGTCCAGAATTTGAAGAGGAGAGAAAAATGGTCACTTCTTAAGACTTGGAACTTTTTTATGCAATATGGTTGAAATCACTGAGCTGGGCCTGGAAAATGAAGATGGATCATTCCCATTGTTACATTGTGCTTTTGATACCATTAGTGTTGACACTTTGCAGAAAAATTAATCTTTCTCTAGGGAACAAATTAAATAATTTCAATATAAAAGAAACTAATACTACAGACAGCCTTATCCCAAGGCCTCTTCCTTACTCAGGACCAGGTCATCTGTTTCACTTGAGATTGCAAAACCTCATATATTTGCATATTAATCTTCATATCCTGAAACATTTTGCCAACAGTAAAAGCAAAATCTATTACTCAGCACTTGGTCTGAGAAGCTGAGACAATTACACCAGAAAGAAACTATTTCCAGGTCCCAGTGGTATCCTCACTAAGGGAAAGCGAATGTCAGTAGGTTTTAAGAGATTATTAGAGAACCCAGTTTCTTCCCTGAATTTTGATATTTAGGAGGTTACAGTGTCACTGTCATCCTTCAAATACACAGGTCCCACACATACTCAGTCAAATCCTGCCTCCCCTCAACTAGGAAACTACTTTGGTTTTATTGTGGGAGAGCCCAAATAGCTCTAGAGGCAGGAGAAGACATTATCTTTATTAAAAAACCCTAAATCACTTCTGAGTTTGTAAAGGCATCATTTTACCTGGGCACTTGCAGTTTCTGCAGTCTGCCATCAATCAGTTTTGCCACTAAAGCAACATTTTCTTCTTCCAGGAGCTGAATAGAGGCTTCTAAATCACCCACTTCCTTCTGGTACATCTTAACCTTTTGACAATTAAAAAAAAAAAAGGATCATCCTAGAAAGACTATACCCATTTCAGAAAGCCTTCAGTGTAACTACCTCAATAGCACACGCCTAGAAAGAACACGGCTGTGTCAGCACGCCTGCGCATTGGGTGGAGAAACGTAGTGACACGCTCTCAGACAAAGGGAAGGCCTCTCGGGTTCTTCCACCCCTTTTTTAGAAGCCGTTACTGGCACAACTGTCAATCACAGCCACACATCTGGGCTGCCTCCCCAATAGCAGAACCTTCTCGTGTTGCTGAACACGGCTGGGAGACAGAAGTTCTAGATTTTCCCTTTTTGCTTTCCCATCAGAGCCAGTGTTGCTTTTCTATTCCTGCCTATACACAAACCCTCCTTAAGCAGAATTAGCGAAGCCTTCAGTCCAAGCTAGCCATGACGTTGGCTAAGCCCCAGGTTCTACTTTCTTTTGAACTGGTAATCGTCCCATATTCCCATGAAGTTATATTAACCACAGGACGCCAGTGATTTGGTTCCCACAACTCCTCTCCCTTTTCTTGGAGTACAAGCAAGTTCTTACCCTTTCACTGGAAGTGGAATGTACTATGGGCCAGATATCAGCCCAGAAATCTTAGCCACATGCACGTGTGTAAAATGCACTAGTGATCTGAACACATCTGTTCTCACCAAAGCCAAATCAACGTGCCTATAATCATCCAAAGTTGCAGTTAAAAACCAGTTGCCATTTCTCCCAGGGATTAAAAAAGGTGGAAATGATGGGACATTAATCAGTAGCAGGATGCAGCTTGGCTTGATGAGGTGATGCAGCTTTGCACCATCTTGGTGTGACACAGTAACCATGGAAAAATGAGACTGAAGTCTCCAAATCTGTCCAGATTTGGAGGTAACTAGTTTAGGGCTTGTTTTAGTAAGTCATTTTTCAGTTCGGTGGCCAAACTGAAAACATGATGAATTTTGAACTGGGATAGACCTGAAATTTTTGGTTTATTTTCCCTAAAGAAAATACTGGAAGAGCTGTCAGCTGTGTGTAAACATTAGCCTGAAGGAAAGTATTTCATCTGTGTAAGAAAAAGCAGAGAAAATGAATGGGTGAATTCAGAGGAGTGGAGAACTTAGTGATAATAGTTTTGTTTTCCACAATAATTCAAAGAAGTAATTCATAACATAGGAAACCAGTAACATAGGAAACTAATTCATAATGTAGGAAAGTTCTAGTTGAGAGGAAAGAAACCCAAATCCCTCAATTCAGAGGTGAGGGCCTGTCAGGACATGAGTACTCCAAAGCAGATCTCCCTTGTTGACACTACCTAACGTGTGTAAAATTCGTTAAGTGTTCAGTGAGACAGGGATGGGAACGGAATTCATACTCATTCAGCGCCAGAATGTATAGATTCCAGCTCCTGCTTGTTTATACAGATTGAAACATTAATTCTTTCCTACTGACCCTTACCTCATTGCCTCAGAAGCTGTGGTTTGGACACCCTCCCCAGAAAGTTAAAGATGTAGGCTCAGAACTCACTAAGAGGAAGAAGGAAAGCTGTCTCCCTGCATACTGGCAAATAGTGCAAACCAGCAAGTAAACTGGAGAAACCTCTGCCAGGTTTGTTGATGTGGCACTGAAAAATAATCAGTTCGCTTATTAATCTCCCCAAAAGTTTTGCTCAGCTTTCAACTGTGAGGTTGTAAAGTTGGGGGAGAGTATTTCCTCCCTCCAATCTCTTGCTTAGATTTGATCACAACTGAGAACCTGTAGTGGTTGAAACAACCATAATTAAACTTTCCACATGGAAAAACCAGTTTCCTAAATCTGGCTCACAAACAGGGTTTTTTTGACAAGCAAAGTTACAGCTATCTAATAAATAGCTCTAAATTGCCATTAAAAGACAGTATAGAAGCTATTAAGTAATAAATTACAACTATATATGATTTTGACACTTCCCTCTTCAGTGGGGTTTCTTTAGTGTCTCCCATTTAAACTGTTTCAAGCCCTTTCTCAAAAAATGTTTCCAACATTCATATCCATGTTCTTTCAACATGGCAGCACTGGAACTTTAATGCAATTCAAACCACACTCTTCTGATACTTCAACTGACGCTTGAGCCTTTACACGATGTAGGATCCCAGTCTCTACAGCTACAAGTACTTAATTGCACGGAATGTTGTAATCCTTCATGTAACTGCCTGGGCAGGAAAAGGGATCCTTCATTTGTGAAAGGAGATGTTCACCTTTTACCTTTTTTTCAGCACATACGCTGTTTTCTACACAGGATTACAGATTAATTAACAGGAATTTTGCTCTCCTTTTCCTATGAAAGTCTTCAGAGGCCCATTGCTGGAAAAAGCTATGGCTGTAGGCCATGGTATTCCAAACCTAACCATGCAGGTAGTATGTGCAGTAGTATCACTGTATGCAAGTGATCCTCTTACCTCTTTTTTTAGCCATTCATTCTCTTCGATTACTCTCTGACTCTTTTTGTCCAAGTATCTTACAGCACTCTGCAAAAACACAATTTAAGATCATCTCATCCGGAAGCAGGACTTTGACAGTGCTGCATGCTATAAAGAAGAACCTTCTGCTGTTTAGCAGGAAATAATTAAGACACATCCACACAACAGACTCCTGGGGGATTACAAGAGGATTTAGACCACAAGGCCAGCTGTTGTTTCTTCATCATCCTGCCTGGTGCAGTTTATGTGTCAAGCAATTTACCAATATTTATAATTTCCCATATTAAGACAGGCCATTTCCTTTTAGCCTAACAAGTTCTGCTATGTTCCCACTACTGCTGAAATCTTCATGTTTTCAGGAAATCAAACCTTTATCTGTTAAAGAACCAAACAAAATTTTAAAAAATGAGGCAGTACTATGGCATGTTACTTAAACATGTAGAGGTCTATGCTAACGATCCAAGGCTACCATTTAATTACTGATGTCAGTACGTTGAAAGGAACAATTGGAAGGGAACATGCCCCTGTAGACCCCCATAAACACAATCCTTTGCTTATGTTCTCACATGACTGAAAATTCCAGTGCTGAAGGCAGGGAATTTAAATACCGAATGGACCCAACCGGTGGTTTGTACCGAACGGTGCTTCGCATTTTGTGAGTGTAAGAAGTCATCACCATAAACACTCCATAAATCATGTTTGCAAATCAGAGCTGGCAGAGATGACAAAAAACTCAATAAGCCTAAATTTTACTGAAGACTGCACTATTTTGGCATTTTGAAAATGCTGTACTTTACAAGTACAAAACAACTGTGTTTTTTTCCTAAAATTGATGTATATTTCCATGCAAGCAATCGTTTAATTTGTTACTGTTTTTTGAAGTCTGTGCAAACATCGAAACCAAGGTGACAGCAAAAATGAGATGTCCTTGAACAAGTCATGTCGGTGCATGGTGCCCCCAGTTTCCATACCTCGTTTGTGAAATGCCCTCACGTCTACTCACTGTTAGTCTGATGTGAAAAAAGTACATGTGTGTACAACAACAGCCAATGCCACATCTAGTAGGAATATTTACTGTTTATTTTACTCTCAAGTTATTAGAAAAGTTCGAAGTCTTAATTCAAGGTAAAATAATTATTCATGCAGAGTACATGAATCCTAGCTATGATGCAGTTAACACTTTTAAAAAAGGAAGAAGGAATACCTCATAGGCCTGTTCCTTACTCAACTTCATGTGCATCTCAACCAGTCTGTCATTTTCTTCCTTCACTGCTTTCCAAGCATTTTTATAATATTCTTCAAAACAAAACAAGAAAATCAGAAATCATTATTTGACATCAATTTCTCCTGACAACAAATAGATAACTGGCGTGTTGTTCCTAAACCAGAACTTATCAGCCAGCATTACATCCATAGATGCTCCACAGAAAAGGATTCCAAGATCTTTCTCCAGGGGAGAAATCTTGTCCTCCTAAATTCAAAGGACAGTAGCATTGACTACGACCCTAGAGATCTGAAGTGGCTTACACATTTCTGTTGGCAACTTCAAGAGCTGAGCAATTTATTGCTAACCAAACAGTGAGCTGAGCAATTCTCTGCTAGAATATTGGTATCTGAACACTAAATTTGGTGTCCTGGAGTCATGCAAGGGATCTGCTTAGAAAACTTATTTTTCCAGGTATAGAAGCACACTGGATCACCTTGCCCACAGGTTATTTTCTTCAGACAGTGATTATACAGAGCCTAATATATTTTTCTGACGTATCCAAGACTTCCAGGGGGTTCTAATTTGACAACAGGACAAAACAGAGAATGTGGCTATTGCCTCAATGATTTGCTTTCATCATCACTTGTGGTCATTATTTAGAAAGTGTGTCTTAAGCCTAACTGAATTTGTTTTCCTTCAAGTTCTAGTCACTTGATATTTAATTACTTCACCCTTCCCTTCAGCTGTTTTTGTGCTATTTGAAATAGCCTGCTGCTGCCTGGTATTTCCTCCTTTGGAAGGAATGAATGAGAATGTAGTTATTTTCTTTAAGGGAAGGCACTTTACACTTGCTCCAGAGGCTTGAAATTCAGCCAAGCTCCTCACTTGTGTTACAGACAGCCCATGGATGATCTGGCCGGGTCATGGACCCACCGTGGAGTCAAAGGCAGTGAAAGGTGCACTAGTGGTGCATTAGTTCTTAATTTAACACTGAGGAAGTTGGCCTGCCTTAATCAATCCACCATCTAGACTTGGCAGAATGAAACGGAAGTACTCCCATACTGTAATTAATTCATCTTTCAGACAACTAAACAACCTGAGTGGTACTGAGAGACAGAAGGAGGAGCTGTTCAGACATACCTATTGTTATTAAAGAAGATATTTTCCCTAACACTCTCACTGCAACGCTCTTTTCCCCACATCACACATAAGCATATGGCTCTTTTTCTTAGAATCACAGACTGGTTTGGGTTGGAAGGGCCCTTAAAGACCACCTAGTTCCACCCCCCCTGCCATGGGCAGGGACACCTTCCACTAGACCAGGTTGCTCCAAGCCTCGTCCAGCCTGTTCTTCCTCCCCCCTTGAGCAATTTTGTTTCAAATGTCATTTCCAGGCCACATGGACTATGCCACATCAAGCCCTTCAGTGGTACCTACAGAGACTAAGACCTCTTCACCTATGCCTATTCCTGCAAGAAAGCTGGAAGGGGGCTTTTTACAAAGGCATTTAGTGACAGGACAAGGGGTAATGGGGTTAAACTGAAAAAGGGTTGAT
>NW_010234134.1:0-10246 GCF_000690775.1 Eurypyga helias | reverse complement strand
CACAGACTGGTTTGGGTGGGAAGGGACCTTAAAGACCATCTAGTTCCAACCCCCCTGCCATGGGCAGGGGAGTTGGAATAAGATGATCTTTAAGGTCCCTTCCAACCCAAACCATTCTCTGATTCCCTAAGCCCATCAGACATTCAAAGACTGAACAAGCTTAACTGGCTGCCACATCACTCTGGAAGATTGTTAGAATTTTTTTTTTTTTTTGATAGCTAGAAGACTGTACTCCCCAGCCACTTTATAAGTTTGTTTTTAGGAAATTGAGTTAAACAGTATGCTAACATCCAGTACTGGCAGCATTGTTCTGCAGTATTTTAATTAGGCAACTGCTATATGTTCCTCTGTAACAGCCTTTCTATAAATACACTTCCGTCCAACCACAAATTTTTGGCTTTGTACCCTGTGACATGCAGGGGGTCAGACTGAATGTTCCTGCTGGCTCATTCTGGCATTCTATATAAAAGCCCATTCTGTTTTCCAACTCATGTTTGAGCAGCTATACAGTGAAGTTGTAAATTGATTAACAAGATGGGAAACGCATAAGGAAAAATATCAACCTGTCCTGAATACTAAGGTGGCTATCTGACAAGCTATCTGGCAATGTAGAGAACAGAGTGCAGATCTTAATTGTGATACAATACATTTCAAGAGACGAAAAGATAGTTAGCTGGCTCTTATCCACAGTAGTTGATGCCTGGTAATGGCTGGCACAGAATATACAGAGACCCTTAGGGCAGTGTCACTGCCTGTTACTACCAGCTGCTTGGCTGTGGTCATGCATACTGAGAGGGATGTAAAGGAAGAAAACCAGGATATCCTTCCCCTGTTAGAAGCATGGGTATGCAACAGCTAAATATCTCCATGATTTTAAAATAATGCAGTAGTGAAGAAATCTTTGTAAAGCACTCAGCACCAGAATACAAAAGCTCCCAAATTAATTCCACTGTCATATCAGTATTGATACAGTTCCCAGTATGTGTATATGTCTGTACTGGCAGTTCTGCAGGACCTCATACCTGAGACTATGCAACCCGGGGGGGTGGCAAAGTTCAGACCACTGGTTAAACAGCTCCCTCTAGTTCTGCATTTAAACCAGCACGATCTGTTCAAAAGACTCTTCCAAGAATAAGCTCATACTACTTCCCCATCAAAGGAGCTTTCAGCACGTGAAGTGCTTGTAGCATGATAAGAAGCAACAAAAGCAGAGTCAACATTTTTAGCGTGTCCCTGCCCACGGCAGGGGGGTTGTAACTAGATGATCTTTAAGGTCCCTCCAACCTAAACCATTCCATGATTTTAAAAAAAGTAAGACTGCTAAGGGAGTCCTGGGTGCAGGCAACTTAAATACAAGTAGACTTATTTTTAGAAAACCATTGTCATTCATGATAAATATTTTTAAAATATGGATTGCCTATATTTTACAAGAAGATCATCAGAAGACAAGGTTATCAGATTCTTTAAGTGTTCATAACTTCTGCAACTTCATAGGAATTCTCTAATAAAGAGATTTTCATAGAGAGAGTTCTTCCATTTTACAGACTATGCAGTCTAGTTTAGACTGCAAAACCTGACATAAATTACTCTCGCCTGACACTAAACTAAACTTATAACATAATTAATTCACAGAAGTAACACAGAATTGTTTGTAATACTTGCATTACACTTGCTGTGAACTGACCTGAAGCCCTGTGAAGGTCATCTTTGACTTCCTTGATGTCTTTTTCCAGCTTCATAATCTTGTTGGCCTGTGTTTTACTGCCTAAATTTTTGTACTTCAACCAGTAATCCCTCTCACCCTCCTTTGCTGAAAGCCTTTGGTCAATCTCTTCAATCTGGGAGTGCAGATCTGTTGGAGTAAGTGTCAGAAGACGAGTTCATTACCAATTTCTTGAAGCAATAGTTCATAATTCTTATTACTTCATCAGATTCTCTTAAAAAGGCACTTTCACTGGAATTGGAGAAAGAAGAGTGATTCTTCTGCACTACAGTACATGACAACATGATGGCCTTACACAGTGTCAAGGGCCACTGTCATTGCTGAAAACAGCTTCATCTTGTTCTGCCAACAGTTCACACTGAAATGTTGTAACCAAAGACACACATGACTTCACTCCCAGTAAGAATCACCGGAATGGCAGCCAGAATTTTCAGCAATCAAAACCGCTCAGTTTTGCTGCCATCAATAATTTTTTTATCTTCCAGTGGAGCTAGTACACAGGGCTTTCATGAATTTCAACTTCATGGAAAATATGAAGCCTCATTACTTGCACTGTGATATACATCCCTTGGAAGGAACAAAACAGAGCCTAACACATGGGCTCTTTTTCTAGAAGACTCTCACTTATTTTGAAGTTTAACTCAATTTAATTAACAGATTCATTTATAAGCCCTCCACAACCTCACGTCACGTTTGAAGAGCTTAACTTTGGGGAGGAAAAGCTTTATGCTTTTTATGCAACAAGGGAGCTGAATCCTCTTTAAAATGCAGAAAGAGTACTCAGTTCTAACTGTGTAAACTGCAAGCCACACTTCCATGCCTCACTACATACCTTTCAGAAGTCGTTCTTTGTCCCTTACGTACTGACATATTTCTTTCAGTGACCCTTCCACATCATCCCTAGTTACAACCTCCTTTTCATCTTGTTCTTTCCTCTCTTCTTCTATTTGTCTTAGTATGTGCCTGATGTGTGCCTGCTGTTCTTCCTTCAGGAGGTCATTCTATGAAAGAACAACAGACTGAAGTGCATTTCAGGACTGAAAAGAATACCAAGGATAGCTAAACAGATGGATACTTTACAAAAGCAGGGCAAGTATCAGGCACGGGCAGGACAGGGAGACATTGTTTCCATGTTTCATTGCTATAAGAAGTGCAGGCTGCAACTTTAACCAAATGATCTGGTTTAAGGATTTTGGAGGGATTTGCATTAATTTCATTAGGTAACTATATACATCCATTTCAAAGTTCACTGCTCTCAACCATCAGATAAGGCTTTTCATATATGGTTCTTTAAAGTGTCACTCAGGTGTGATCAGTAGTTACACAGCCTTGTTCGAAAAATGACTCTACACATCTCTTAATCCACAAGGAAGTGTGTAGATTAAGCAAGTCAAGCAGTGCTAGAATCCACACTGAGACAACTGTGATGCTCTTTCTTCTTTGTTCCTTTCTCACTGTAGCTAAGTCTGCAAGACTAACTAAACTCTCACAGAAAACTGCAATTCTATCACCACAGATGGGAATCAAAGCAGGTCAGTAAACCTCAATATTGCTAAGATCTGCTAATACTACTGACAAAAAGTAAGTTAAAGTGGTTTACTCTTCTTTGTGCTGAAAGTGCATTCTTGGCTTCCTTGAGAATATTTGTCAGATTGCTTAAAAAGACACATCTGAATGTGCTGTAGTAAAGTTACCTACTCAAAGGGCGCTCGCTGTCCTATGTTTGCTGCAGAGTAAGATTAAATACTTAGGTGGTTACTGAGGATCTCACGACTGGAAAACACCTCCACTGAACTTACTTTACCTTAGTACTGTGGCCTATTCTGCAGCGTTCTACTCCTGCAGCTCCTTTTTGGTTTTTTGCACGATTATATTCAGAACATTTTTGCTTTATGTCACATTCAATTCAGATAACACTTAAACTTCTAAGCACATAAAGTGACTCACTATCTCCAGCTTCATTGACTGTAAGAAATTCAGAGCAATGACTAGTTTCATTGAATGTAGTATTGGGATTAAAAGAATAAAACTGAATCTGTGAGTTAAACTACCACATATAAAACATGCTGGGAGAAGGATGCATAGCCACTTACCCTTTTGTGATATTCTTCGTTCTTTTTTTCCACTTGTTTCAGATCAAACAAAACCCGATCAACTGCTGCTTCTTTTGTCTCAATTCTGTAGAGAAAGAGTAAAGAGAGAGACATCCTTACACAAACGGAAGAGAGAAGGATTATTTAAAATAAATTAGATGTAACTACTGAAATGTTTATATCTGTATTATATTCACAGAGCGGGAGGGGTTGGAAGGGCCCTCTAGAGCTCATCTAGTCCAACCCCCTGCCAGATCAGGATCACCTGGAGTAGATCACACAGGAACAAGTCCAGGCAGCTTTGGAAAGTCTCCAGAGAAGAAGACCCCACCACCTCTCTGGGCAGCCTGTTCAGTGCTCTGTCACCCTCACAGTGAAGAAGGGTTTCCTCATGTTCAGGCTGAACCATCTGTTTTCCAGTTTATGGCCACTGCCCCTCATCCTGTCACTGGGCACTACTGAGAAGAGCCTGGCCCCATCTTCCTGACACCCACCCTTTAGATACTGATAAGCACTGATAAGATTCCCCTTCAGCCTCCTCTTCTCCAAGCTAAACAGACCCAGCTCTCTCAGCTTTTTCTCATGTGGAAAGTGCTCCAGGCCCTTCATCATCTTAGTGGCCCTGTGCTGGACCCTCTCCAGTAGTTCCTTGTCCTTCTTGAGCTGAGGAGCCCAGAACTGGACACAGTACTGCAGGTGAGGCCTCACCAGCGCAGAGTAGAGGGGGAGGATAACTTCCGTCGACCTGCTGGCCATGCTTTTCTTAATGCATCCCAGAAGGCCATTGGCACTGCTTGACTTATTTGGGTAAATACCACTGTCCTATCACTAAACATAAAGAAATTATTCCCCACATATATCATGTTAGTTTGGATCTCATACTCCTACTGAGAGACTCCCTGCTTACTCTGTTCTGTTGTAACCACTGGAGAGGATTAAGCTGGTTTATTCTTTCTGGATGTGGTTTAGCTGACCTATTGTACAGCTCTTTTTTAGACCAAGACTATTTGTGCTCCAGAAATATTTATTATGCACCACTCACTCTAGAGAAAGCCTAGGCAACTAGCTTGGACAGATGAATCCCAAACTGAAGAATTAAATAGGATTCAGTTCTTCTGAAAACGTGGTTTGATAAGCTTCACAAACTACATTTGTACACCAAGAACTTGTTAGCCTTTAAAAAACACAAAGAGAATAGGGACTGCAGCTCGAGTCGTATCCTCCAAGTATGTTCACACATTTCTGTCAACAAACTAGCTTTCACAATTTTCACAGCCTACTGGTCATCCTGTTTGCCATAGCTGTAAAATAAGTATTTTTTCCTGGTGTTCTGTCTTCTAGAATGAGAAACGTTAGAATGCAAATGGCATCTATTTGCAAAATCCTCTGTACTCTTTCCTTCTGTTCCCAGAATTCATTCCCCATACAGCACAATAGAAGCAAGTGTTACAATTATCACAGTATCTTTTACTGTTTCAGTAGCTATTGTTCCTTGAGGTTTTGATTTGGGTGGTTTTTTTGTTCCCCCTCCCTCCCATTGTATTAAGTTGTTTGAAAAGAAGTAATTTATCATGGCTAAATTTGGAGCACTCAGCCATGCAAATTGCAGGTTACTAGATTTGCATCCTTTGGTGTCAGTGTGCTCCAAGGTGTTCTTCAGGTTCTCCATTAAGTACAAGGATATTAAAGACACTAAAGGGGAGACATGGGAGTATGATGGTGATGGTTACAGCAAAATCATATAACTTATTCGACAGAAGTGACACCTTGGCTGCACAGTGTGACTCCTAAATTACCTGCCATTTTAAACCATTTCTGTATTTTGGAAATTGCTGCTGATCTTAATTTCTGCTGCTTGAAGATTTTCCATGAAGTGCAGTCTATATCCATCACTCTGTTAAATGTCAAAAATTTATATGAGTAGAATTTGCTATTTTGTCTGCTACATATTGGAACTTCCCTCTTTAGATTATTCTTCTACGGTATTTGTCAGATTAGAGCTACAAACCAGGTAGATTGATGATTCCTTTGATACAACTTTTCTCAACTCTGTATACTAGGTTTCATCTAGAGGATTTAAATGTCTAGAAACAACACTCCTCTCCAGCACCATGACAGTTTTGTCAGTTGTGTTACCCAGGCAAATAATTAATGGGATTGTTTTTCCTAACCATTCCTGAAACAGAAAACTGTACTGAAAATGCAAACTAACAAACTCGCTATGAACAGCAGCCATTCTTCAATGGACAGAAGAAAAACAGGAACAGGAACAGAAGTTAAATAAATACTACACACTTGATAAATCCTAACGCAGAACGTGACAGATAATTCACTTGTATGATTGTGCTGCTTTGTTCAGTCAAGAGGTACAGAGAAGTTACAGATTACAGAGGTGTGAAAATGCAAACTAACAAACTCGCTATGAACAGCAGCCATTCTTCAATGGACAGAAGAAAAACAGGAACAGGAACAGAAGTTAAATAAATACTACACACTTGATAAATCCTAACGCAGAACGTGACAGATAATTCACTTGTATGATTGTGCTGCTTTGTTCAGTCAAGAGGTACAGAGAAGTTACAGATTACAGAGGTGAATTTGGAAAGAGAGGAGAGAGGGAGAAATATAAAGACAGAAGGAATACTTTTCTTCTCTTTTTCCCCTACTGTTGCTGTAGAAACTAAATACAGAAGAACAGTGACACTGTAGGTGTTGAGATTCTGGCTAGTGACTACATGCCTCTGTGAACACCAAGGAATCCTAAAAAATACAACCAAATAGGATCCTGCAACTTCAGACTGTGCTGATCAAAAGCGGGATACTAAAAGACAAAAATGTGGAGGTTTTGTTTTCTAAAACTCTTTTTACCAAGTTATAATCTAACAGCATAAAATTATTTCTGACCCACTTAAATGCCTTCTTATAGGTATAGTTTAAAAGGTGTATATATACCCAAAATAGCCTTGAAAACCCAAAACAAGAGCACAAAAGAACAGTAAACAACTGGCACAGTGAATCAGCTCAGGCTCCGAATCAGTTAAGTTCTTTGTTACCTGCTTTATCCATTCACTTATTCTACGTAAGTGAAAAGTTAAATATATTAAACCTACTGAAATTCTAGTAAGGCTTCTGCAAGCTGCTCTGCTGATTTCACCTCTTTCTTCTTCTCTTCCATGCTTTTTGTTGTACTTGTGCGAGAAGTTAGATCTAAATAGAGGAAAAAGCAAGCAGAAAGGGAAAACGGAAAAAAAAGAGAGACAGAAATGAATAATTTACAAATTGTCATATGTTCATCAGCCTTTGTCACTTGTGACAAATTCTGAAATACACAGAGCGAGATGTTTTGTTGACAACAATAATCCCGCCCAGGGCAGCACTCAGGCCCACGTTTTTGGGACATCCTGAAGTGTTGTCCTGGGTAAAGACAGGTTTGTGAACAGTGGCCTCTCTCACTAGTTACTTTTTTGCATCCCTTGCTGCAGGCTGGGCTTTACATCCTTGCAAATCAAACAAGCAGTTGTTTCTTTTTCCAGGCCTTTGTTTCTTTATCAGGCTTCTTTTATCGAGTCCACTTGTTAATATGCATCCCTCTCCCTCTCCTTCTGTTCTCCTAGCACTATGAATATTTGCCTTTCACTGCAACGCTGATTTCAGTTTTCATTGTCAGAGCTGGAACAAAACCACCCTCTGAAGGGTTATGCATGTCAGCACTATTCCCTGGGCGTGTTGTCACAACTACCAGCCTCAGAATTCAACTGACAATGAAGAGTTCTGTAATGGTAGCATATATTACATAAAATAAAAAAGTCCCAGGAAAAGGGCACTTATGAAGGTTCCTCACTTTTAACAGGCACATAATCAAATGCCAAAACCAGATTAGTTTGGATAACACAGGAGGGTTTATTACCAAATGAGTAGAAACATGATATATAACCTGTTTTCATATTAAACTGCTTTTCTGAATTCAAGTCCTGAATTTTAACGATTATCACTGTAATAGCTAAAATTGATACCACCTTGTTCTGTGACTAAATAAAGCAGGCTGGATATTTTTCCTATTAAAATGAGCACAAGGAAACGGGGGGTGGGTGGGGGGTGGGGGGAAGAAAAACCAAAAAGAGCAGTGGAAAACCACACAGCAAGCCTGCCAAATCAACGTAAAATCAAGGAAATGAAGTTAAACCAACTATGGACAGACTCACTGCAATCCATATGTTGGCGCATGCCTTCTGGCTGCACTCGCCTTACCCTGAAGCAAGACCGTGTCAGCTTTCTGTATATCACATAACTTTCTACTCTGGATGAGTAGTTGATGCCTGCTGATGAAACAAGGGAGGGTGCTGAGGGCAGGCACTGTGCTTTATATGGCAGAAAGGCGTGTGAAAGGAATGTTCACTGTGTGGCAGCTCTACAAGGTAAGCGAAAGAAAAGGTAAACATACCTTGGAGTCTATGTTCCCACGCAGCACCTTAGACCTTGGAATATCTTTTTCATAATGTTTTATCCAGGAGAATTTTACTCCCACTCTGTTGGAAACCTGTTAGTGCAGATTTTGTCTGTTCTGCTGCTGAAGAAAAGGTCACACTCACAGGGACAATTGTCTAGAGCTATTGATCACCATCTTTACACCACCTGATTATTTATGTCACAGCTACAGCTAATTCCATTCACAGAAACCTGGAAAATTCTGACTCCCACCAGCAACATCTTGAAGTTCCACAGTGTCCCACATCAAACTTTCAGTGGTTGCTACACATGAGTAAAATATTTCTACTGTGAAACTTCAATACAATCATGGCTGTTTCACAGCACCCCCACATGACTGCAGTAAACCTTAAAAGGGATGCTTACAATCCAAGAAAAAATCCTTTTGTACCCAAGCATCCACTTGTGTCTGAAGACGTATTTACTCCTTAATAGTCACACACCACCTTTGCAGATACCAGTTCAAGTTAAGCTTCAGATTATAAATTAAGCTTCAGATTATTGAATACAATATTTGTCATGAAACTTCCAAAAAAAATCATAAACACGTGACTGTTGTAAGACTGAAATTAAAAAAAAAAACCACCCACTGAATTAAGAAAATACATCTCACTGGGACAGGAAGTTAGGTACTTTGCTTCCCTAGACCCCTTTGAAATTTCCAGCCCAAATGCACAAGTGCAGGGTACATATTTTAAGTATAAAAAAGAATCTGACATCCTTCTCCAGTGCAGAATTAATGGGGCTGGTACTAATTCCGCTTTCACTCAAGCATTTGTTTTACTGGTTTTCCTCAGAAATGGAAGATCACTGCAGCAATCCCTAACTGTTTTAAATTATTTCTGTCCCTTCCACTAAACAGATAATCAAAATCCCTGCTTAAAACTGGATACAAGCAGAAATGTTTTGAGCAGCAGTACTTTGAAAAGGTTGTAGGGTTTTTTTGGAACTCAAAACCTCAGGTAAGCTCCAGTGATATATTTACGAAATTCCTCCTGTACAGGGAGCAACAAGAAAGCCACTGAGCTGTACAACAAAGTAACAAAACATACTATAATAACAGATTTCCTAGATTTTGCAAACCATAGAAAATACACACGAGAGAGAAGGGAACATTATTTAGGGGACTGAAAATTGACTGCAGATTTTAAACCAGCAGGGAAACATTTGCAGAGGGCAAGATTTATTTCTTCTCCTAAACAAATAAATCACGAGGCATAACTCTCATAGACCTTACTATCGCTACCAGCATTTTCTCAATCAATAACTACACTGCCATTACATTCTCAAAAGCAGCAAGCAGATCCTAGACACTGCAATCCAGCTACTATGACTTTCCAGACACTCACTGCAGGGAACACCTGTATGGCAGCTCAACCACTCACACGAGCACAATCACTACCACCACCCACACCAGCACTTGCACTCACACTATTAACCTTGAACCTCAAGCAGCTGCATCATCAGCAGGCCCTGCGCCCTCAGTCCTCATCAATAATTATCTCTGCAGCCACACCATAACCCCTTCCCAATCTCCTAAACAGGCTAACGAATCCCTCTGCCCTCAATCCCTTCCTGCACGTTCCTTGCACCTATTTCTCACTACCCCCTTCATCACCAGACATGTCAGTAGATGAAACTGGGCCACCCCTCAGCATCCAGAGCCCCCCTGTCCGCAGAGACCACCGGTACTGCCACGCTGTGCCTAAGCCCCTCCACACTGTCTCACGCCACCTCTGAGCACCCCCCACCAAAGAGTTCCCTATACAGCCAAGCTTTGCGATATCTCCCCTCACCCTGCCACCACCCAAGTCCCCGGCCTCATGGCCCCTGCTCCCGCCCCGCATCCTCAAGGCCGGAACGGTCACCACCGCACCCCCCCGCCCTCGGCACCCAGTCACCGCCCGTCTCCCTGTTGCACCCACACACTGTCTCTACTCCGTCC
>NW_010234133.1:0-2127 GCF_000690775.1 Eurypyga helias | reverse complement strand
AATTTTTAAATATATATTAATAATTAAATTTTCCACGGCAGAACTTGATCTTCTTTGCTCTATTTTTTTTTTAATCCATTTGTAAGGACTAAATCACTTTGGACTCTCAGATGATGCAAGGTAAGTGGTCTGAAATGGCCTTTTAGTTTTATAGCTCGGGGTGGGTTTTGGTGGCGTTTTTTTTACTGCCTGGTAGTTGGCTACTAAGTAATTACTCTCTCCAGTCAGCCACTATATCTTAGCTAGCTCTATCTCTGGCTATGAGCAAAACTAGGACTCATTTTTGTGTTTTTTATAACATGAGAATTGCCACAAATTGGTCCAAAGCCAACGCTGAACAACATGCGGCTCTTGACACTGTGAGAAAGACAGGCTGGTTTTCTTTGGCTCCATGTGAAATGCAGAAGAAAAAAACACCCCAAGATATTAAAATACAACCAGAGACTGTATCTGAGGAAGTTAAAGAAAATCCAGTAAACCCACAGTTAATTTTATTGACAATTAGTTTAATAAATCAGATACGATTTTTTTTCCATGAAAATAAATTTATTTATGCCACCAATTAAATACCAACAGGCAAAGCCTGGCCACACTCTTCACACAGACAGTTTACTTGCACTTCAGCTTTAACTACTGAACCCTCCCTGGGGTGGGCTGAGGGGGGACAAAGGACACAGAGATACCATTTCATTTGGATAATCTCACATTTTCATGCGAGCAATCAAAGGAAAATGCAGGTTGAGGCTGAAGCCATATTCCAACATGATCAGCAGACAGCTCAGGACAGAAAAATATTTTAAGAACTATCATTTTGGGAAGTTACTGTTTCAATGTTCTGCTTCGAAACTGAGGTCAATTTTATTTGTAGAAGGTCAGAAACAAAAAAAGGATTTAAGAAACAGAAAACATACTTTCTAATTTTTTTTTTTTTAACTAAAACCAGTAGATTTTACATACAAGTATTAAGCCTTCCTATGACTCAGAAAACCTCTATAAAAACTGAAGTGGCTGAGCCTCCAGCCACCTGGAAAAAAAAAAAATCAATCCAGTATCTCGGAGAAAACTTTTCAGAACTCACTGAGAGCTCTTCATTTTCTTCCAAGCACCATCAATAGACTTGACTAGCGTAGCCCTTCAGCAACATTCTGGCACAACTACTGACATATGTGAAGTTACCGAACCGTTCATCAAGTTCATATCTTGTTTTTTGGGGCATTCCCGATGGACAGGAGGAATTAAAAGAGAAAAACTTACAGCCAAGAAGGAAAGGCATGCTTTGCCCTCTGGAATAAGACGGCTCAGCCAGCCAACACAGCAAGCTCGCGAGCGTGAGGCTTGCAGTAGAACCTACACCTCCTGCTTGTCACCCATGGAGATCTGATGCAATAGTTATTAGAAAACAAATCTAGGGCCCAAAAAGCCTTTAAACAGGAGCAAAAGGGGATATTACTCTTCCTGCACTCCACATCTCACCTAATTCGTTCTGTGAGCTTCTCTGCTCTCCTTGACCTATTCTCTGCAACTTGGTAAGAATACAGAACAGATAAAAGCACAAATAAAATAGGAAAACAGAAAAATCTTAAGCCAGAGTTACTAAAAAGAATGAATCATAGAATGGTTTGGGCTGGAAGGGACCTTAAAGACCACCCAGTTCCAACTCCCCTGCCATGGGCAGAGACACCTTCCAGGTTGCTAAAAGCCTCATCCAGCCTGGCCTTGAAGACATCCAGGGATGGGGCATCCACAGCTTCTCTGGGCAACCTGTCCCAGTGGCTCACCACCCTCTCCGGGAAGAATTGCTTCCTGATATCTAATCTAAACCTCCCCCCTTTCAATTTAAACCCGTTACCCCTAGTCCTGTCACTACAGGCCCTTGTAAAAAGTCCCCCCCAGCTCCCTTGTAGCCCCTTCAGGTACTGGAAGGTGCTATAAGGTCTCCCCGGAGCCTTCTCTTCTCCAGGCTGAACAAGCCCAACTCTCTCTACCTTTCTTCATAGGCAAAGTACGTGTGCTCGCGTGAGATGACACTCTTAGCTTAAAACCAAACACATCCCTCGCTAATCCTACACTATGCACTCGCCCATCAGCAGCTGCGAGCTGTTCCTTGGCTGTAATTAGGACCCACCG
>NW_010234132.1:240-29701 GCF_000690775.1 Eurypyga helias | reverse complement strand
GGAGTTAAACCACGACACTAGTTACATGCCACATGCATTTCCAGAAGAGGAAAAATAAATTGTTTATTGATGCTGGGCATATGCAATGACAAGTACTATAAATACAAATAGTAAAATGTTAATAAAGTTATTTAGCATGTTGGTACATAATGATTACAGAGTGAAAACTTTGCTTACCCCCTTTAGAATAAAGGTACTGTAATTAAGATAAGAAGAAGAAAATATAATATCAAAAAAAGCTAAAATTGTTAGATAACTATATTATGAAACAAATTTTCTCAGATTAGAGAGGTGGGGTTTTGTTTGTGGTTTTTTGTTTGTTTGTTTGTTTTGGGGTTGTTTTGTTTGGTTGGTTGGGGGTTTGGGGTTTTTTTTTTTCTTTTTTGGTCACAGTAGTGGTCTTAAATTGTACTAAAAAAACCAGTTAGAATTGAGCTTTTAGGAGTTCATGCCAAAAGTGTATTCCTCGCTCATTCATTGTCCTTTTTCTGCAGTCGTATTGACAAAACCATTGCTAAGATTAAAAATACAGGAATTAGTCTCTGCAACTGTAAATCCCTATTCAACACCTCTTAATGAGATTTTTTCAACTCCTCGAGTAATCCCGAATCTTCATTTGATAATAGATCCCTGTTAAGGCTAGGGACATTCTTTTAAATGTACACTCTCAAAACTAAGTCATCACGTACAGCTGGAATATCTTTCTAGGAATAAAAACTCCTAACCGTGTCTTATGTCAGATTCTGAATCTTTTCCCCAAGCACTCTGATGCTTTCTCTGCAACTTGTTGATTTCAGTGAGACTCTTTTGTAAGTTGTTTGTTACATAAAAGAAGTACTCCCCTACAGTTTGGCGCAGTTTCAATAATATTTAGTGGACAACATTTAAATGTGTGTAAATTCAATTCTTTCAGTAATGCATGTGCTTAATTCCTCTTGAAGTATATATATATCTTGAGCTTAATGAGGATATACGATAACCCTTTTGGATTACCAGTTTATGTCTTAGTTTTCCACAGAACTTTCCTTATCACCAAAGTTGTTTCATTGTAGAATTGGCATTGAAAACCTTCATAAGAAATGAATAGTCATTTTTGAAAGATAGTTGCTGTGTATTAGCATCTACTGTTTAAAACAAAATAGAGGGGGAATCTGAAGCCAATGGACATCTTCATATAGCATCTGTGCATTTTTGTTCGAGATCTGACAACTAACTAGCTATGTAATAGAACCCAATACTGCTCTGTAGTCAGTAACTGTTGAAAAAGAGTCATTATGTTCTATCATGTGAGAAATTTGTGTACTTAAGGACAGTTTTCAATGCAGCTTTCACATAAAAGTCATTAGCCAGCAAGTCCCCAACCATGGATTTCCATGACAGAATGTAACAGTACTGAAGAAGTTGTTACGGTCTATTGGGCCAATAATTTGCATTTTAAGTAGGCCTAAATATGTATTTCTATGACAGATTGGAGCTGTTATGGCTTACTGGGTCAATAATGTATTTTGTAAATACTCCCTAAATAGGCATTTACATAATTGTATATTTAAAAGTCTGTAATTGAGTATCTACACAACAGACCATAATGACTCCTTTAGAACTAGTATGATCTATTTTTGTGTTGCTTAAAAAAAGAAGTAAAAAAGAGTAAATTATAATATTAATGAATACTACACATATGAATGTAGAAAAATTAGATTCACTAAAGGCTTATGTTTTTCAAGTTTCTTTTTTTTTCTTTTTTGAAGTAGTAATTGGTGATGCATAGTTTTCTTAATCTCTGCCTTGCTTTACAATAATGAACTGGTGCATCGCTATCCTGCTTATCTTTCTTTTCTAATTGATGCATTGTTATTCTGCTTTTCTTTTGGGATTGTTACTATGATATATATATATAGTAAATCACATTCATCTTTATATATTAAGATGGAGTCCGTGTTTTTTACTTGGAATCCCACCATTCAGCAAGATACACTTTTTTGAGAATTTGGTTTCTAATCCATGTTATTATCTATAATACCTCTATGGCCAGAGAAGTGAGTACAGGCATCCTGGAAGGTAGTTTACACTATCTGGTTTGCTCCATCCCTTTAAAGAGAATGAATCATTCTCAGGACATATACATAGCTTGCTCTCTCAGCTGTAGAAGGAACCCAACTGGTACCTTAGAATTGAGACCTATCAAGACCAGCTTGGTACAGAAGCAAACACATGCCACTGGCACAGGGAATTTCAAGATTTCCTCATACACTATTGCTTGCAAAATACTTGTGGCCATATTGTTGGTACCATGACATCTCTGACATTCAACTTTCTTTCTATATATTAATCAAAATCCTTATTAATAATGCTATTTGCCATATTTTAGGCAACATCTTTAAAATATTTTTACCATTTAGCTTGGAGGCAAACAGGAAGAAAATGTATATTTAACATTAAATTCCATTCGAAGTTTGAGTGAGTCTCAAATGTATTATTTCAAATTGTCACATATTTTGTTCAAGTATTTGTAAACAGTTCCATAAGAACACTCAACACTTGAGCTGTTGTGGATTACTCACAAGTGTGATGTGGGCTTTTTGGATTTAACAACTTTTGTAACAAAAAGTTTCAATTCAAATTCTATTAAAGTATAAAATTCAAAATGAACAGTCATTGTAAGTCAGCTAAGCAATTCAGCATTAGAGTTCTAGCTGATGTATGAGCAATTCAGGTTCAAAATAAATATTCATGGCATTAATAATGTCAGGAAAGAGGAATTTATTCTCCATGAAGAAGGTCAGCCCAGACCTTCTAATTAAGCCTTCAACATGAGATTAAGCAAATCTTAAATAAGATATAAATCTTGGTTTAGATTTTTGTACAGAGGAGAAATTCACCTTCAAAACTGGGTCAAAAATGAACTCTTAAAGGGATGTGGTTAAACCTAGGCTGTTTAAAATTACCAGTGAATATTTGTGTAATAGGGTTTTGTCCTGAGGCACTTTGCATATCACTGAAACACACTGGGACAAACCCTTCCCATGTCTGATTCCTCTGATTCAGTGAGTAAAAAAGATGAATGCATTTCAATCTTTCCCACTCTGCAGAACAAAAAAGCAATTATAGTTTCATATTCATGTGTTTATTATCCATTTTATGGACGGACATGTATGAAAATCATTACATCATTAATGTACTGTCAATTAACAATGACAATTATGCAATGAAAAATTACATTAGGACATGCATGTGGCATTGAAGAAACAAAGTTCAGAGTGGTATTTTCTAGATTTTAGCTAACTTTTTTCCTATATTGGCAGAAAGGAACCAGACCATGTTTCACATGACTGTCCAATTAGAAGTTCTCTAGATTGATAATTTTAATGAAATATAAAGGGAGGTTAATGCTTAGCTTGTCAGAGCTGTAGTTGACGATAATAGATACGGACATGTCTATCATTTTTGAGGAGAGATGTGATTTTTGGTTCCTTCAGATTTTCTGTGGCTATGTGCACTGATGTTTCTGTGTGCTATAATTTCCATTGACTATCTCAAATAACATTACTTATATGCTTTAAAAGCTTGAGAAATAAAGTTTAAACTCAGATTAACAATTATGTTGGGTGTACAGTAAATAGGAGAGAGATGATTTCAAATCAATCCAGTTAGAGAAGCTGTGTTTGCAGATAATGTAAAAATGCATGATTCCATACTGCTTATAGAGTTCCCCACTATATCAGATGACCTGTAATGAAGTACTACTTCTGTTCAGTCTGGCCAAACCATAGAACTGTATGGAGCATTTTGCATAGTAAATGAAAATATTGGGTGTCAAATAAAAGAAAATAAAAGGAATTCTGACATTCTGTCATTTTCGCTTTGAGTAAATTGCATAACTTTTATTTACTTTTTCAGAAATCTGAAGGGATTCCCAATTATTTCAATTTTAAGGGATAGATTTATTCACTTCCGCACTTGTGCAAAATGTTTTAAGCAGTGTGCACATTTCTATATACCAGCTGTCAACCTCTATTTTCTCTCTTCGATTTTCTTTTACTGAAGCAATCTTCTCTAGATATTCCTAGAATCTGATCTGAAGTATTGCACTATAGAGATAAATTGCCATTTCTCTTGCTTTTCCTCCTACCTTCTACCAACTAACACTTTCACTGGTTGCATTTTTTTCCATGTTGAGGTAGCTGGATCATCTGTTATGACATTAAATGTTTAATAATGATAGAAACATCTTATTCTTTCCATCAAATTAATCTCCTTTTCTTGACTGAAACTGACTTGTTTAAAATACACAGATCAGAGAGATACATCTCAATTAAAAAACATTTGGAATCTTGGCAGTCTGTGCAAGTCTGGAATACAGAAGGAATAATATGTGTTTTATATGAAAGTTAAGAAAAGTTAATCTCATGCTACCTGAATGCCAACTAGACATGCAGCCAAATTATGGGGTAAATTTCATCTCAATGGGTAAAGATTTTATGTATAAATTCTCTCCTGGCTGAAATACTCCATAGAACATCCCTCTGAAACTCTCCTGAGTAGCGTTTCTGATCCTAGCCAAGGCAATGGGTAAAACTCACACTTACTTCAAAGAGATCTACCTGGAAGTTTGCCTGCTTTATTTTTCAGATTTGTTGCCATTTCTCTTGAAGTAAAGCTCCTGTATTTAAAAGAGAAAAAGAAAAAGAAGAAATAAACCACTCTTACTTCTCTCAAAATAATAATATAGTACGGATAAGGAGTACTTGCATAAGTTTTGTTTCTTTTTATGTATGATCTCTATATGTATGAGTGAAATTTTTTAGAGAATGGAACATGAAAATACAAGTGTTATTACTAAATATACATATATTAATGTTAATAATGTAAATCAAATCTCCAGGACTAGTATGCTGCCTAAAATATCTAAAGGAAAGGAATAATTCAGTTAACTCCTTCCTTTAACAAAACGACTCCTTTGGCACCTCTCAAATGTGAATATAACTCCTCTCAGCTCTTTATTCCCCATAGCTTTCCCAGACATTCCTATGCTATTGTTAAGGACCTGATGCTGTAATGTAATTTATATTAAATGATAGACTGCATAATCAAAATCCTTCCAACACATCAATACTTGCGTTTTTTTGGAGATGTGCTTAAGGAGGCAAAACACCAATTACTTGCAGGTAATTATCCCAAACACAATATTCTTTTACTCACCAATTATTAATACTGAGTTTCTGAAGTTTCAACGTTTATCTAGCAGTCACAGAACTGTTTTATGTTGTTCCTCAAATGCTCATAATTTGTCATGAGTAGCAATACTTCCTTTGGTGCCTTATACTGACATCTACCTTCGAAATTTACATTCAGGTAGCCAAAAAACCAGCTTCTGACATTCCAATGTTGTGTTCAAAATGTTTTACTCCTTTCTCAGATGCATCTGCAGAGGAAAGGAATTGCAAACTTAGAAACATCAAATACAGGTCTTTAGAGCAGTACTTCAGTTGCTTATTCTGTGGAAGTAGCTTCTCCATTGTTATAAAGATATTTTTCCAAAAGGTAACTAAATGGTGACAGGAAGAAATTCCATATTTATTATTCCTTACTGTTTCCTTTATAAGTAAAGTCTGTGAGTTATTCAACTTCCAGGCCTGGAAATTAATTTAAATTAATTCAGGAAAAAAAGCAAACTAAACCAAACCAAAACACAAACAGCAAAACAAACCAAACATACAAACAAAAAAGAAGCAGCAAAACAAAACAAACAACAAAAAAACCCCAAAACAAATCAAACCACATGTCATACCTTTTATGCATACTGCCGTCTTGTATGCCTTGTCCTTGGAAAAAAAATCATAATCTAAAAAAACAGGAAAAAAACCCTAACCCTAACCAGAAAAAGAAAATCTGTACCACTGTTGCTTCTAGAAAGTAGAAAGGGTATTCTAAGAGTTTATTGCTCATGCATACTCTACTCGTATTTGTTATTATTTATTTCATTCTGAAAGTAGTGACTTTATTGGTACTTTTTAAAAATGACAATAAAAATAACCTTATTTCCTCAAAACTTTATCTTACCTATATGACACTTATTTTTTCCTTCCAGTAATAGTTGTGTCCTTTCCTGATTTACATGAGTGTTTTAAATTAAAAGTCACAAAGAAAAAAAAAAAAAAAATTACTGCACTGTTGTTTCCAGTGTTCAAAAGCATGGACAACAATCCTGCCAAGTAAGAATTTATCATAGTGGTGATGGGTAAAAACATAAATTTAATACTATTGCACTTAGTTTATCAAGTTCTTATGGAAACTCTGGTTCCCTAAGGAATGGAATTTAAAACAGAGCACTTTACTGCTCAGTTTACACTGAAGTGCAATCAATCAGAGGGTACTTTCTGAAAGAGAGTAGCAGTTTATCTTGACCTCTAAGTGACTAAAGAAATCCCTATGCACTATCAAAGGTTGTCACAAAACTGACATTGACGAAGAGTGGAGAGCCAGGTCCAAAATGCCCTATCACTGCAACTGAATATATTTACATCAATTTTACTATCTAGAATACATTACAATATACATGCATGTAGGGTGACGTTTATGGAGAAGATGTTTTTCAATATACAGTACAGTTTACCAGCAAAAAGTCACATTTTCCATCTGTATTCCTTGCACTTTACATTTTTTTCTGATCTTGACACTCAAGGTAATAACAAAATGGTAGTTTCAGGCCATGTATTGTTCAGCTTACCCAAACTAGGACTTCATGCTTTCTGCTGCAACTGTTCCTTCAAGCAGCAGTGAAAGATCATGCTGCAGTGTTTTAAGCATTGCACAGATAAACATCTTAATGCCCATTCTTCAGGAAGAATGTAACACCTAAAGAAGAGCAGAAAAACAAACAAAAACGAAGTATCAGAAATTAAGGGCTGAAGCAGGGAATCCTTAGATGAAATTATATAGTTTATAATAAAGGGGACTTAACAGACCCCATAGGTATAAATACTACACATTTATGAGATGGATATAAAATATCAGGACAGAACATGGTAATAGAATAATGAGATTAGGATCATAAATGGACTTTTGTGAAGGGACTAATCATTGGTGTTAAAATGTGCTGCTTTCCATGTTAGTATTTTATGAAGAAAAATATAGGAAAGAAAGATCAGTATGCCAAGTTTATTTTGTCCCTTCTTACTTTTCCAGTCTCTTTCCTTTCCCCCATTTCTTTTTAGAAACTTTAAGGATTCAGTTATTCTACTTTTCTGCCTCTTTCTCTTAGCCATAATTATATATAATTATACAGACAGAGCACTCTTCATGATGATGCTTTTATATGAGAATTCTGTGAGATACCTCAATAGATCTGATTTTTTTTTTTTTTTTTTTTTTTTATATATCTCCTTTCCTTTCTCTCTCTGTCTTTCTTTTGAAAATGAAATCTTCATAACAGTCTACAGTAGAATATATAGCTTACAAATATTGTTGGGAAGGACTTTATTGTTTTTAATTCACAATATTTATTTATTTATTTCACATTTACTGTTATGAAATGTTGGTACTTTTTAATAAAATATTGTACTGAAACAGGAAAGAAGAAAAAAACCCAAACCTTTCACTGACAATTAAGAACAGCCTTATCAGCTTTTGTGTGTATATTAGGTCACAGTAATGAAGTTTATGCCCAATTATGATTTCCTGGGTTATATTTCACATTTTTCCTTCGTCCACTTTTGTGGGTTTTTTTCTCTATTGTACATATTAATTCATTTTTTTCACCCCTCTTTTTCTTATTTTAGAAGAAGTTTTAATAACAAAAGAACATCAATATTTTTGTGGCAATGTGGTGACTGTCAGATATGGACTGTTTGTTTGCTTTTTGTTTTCATTCGGACCTCGTGACGGGTGATTAGCAGAGAAGTAGCGTCTTTTTTCAGGGAAATTGTTCTGGGAAGGGGGAGTTGGAAATTTCTTTCTCCTTGCTCTCTGCTCTCGGGCTCAGTGAGGGGGTTTTCTTTCTCCGCTTTTAGGCTTGGTGTTTTTGGATTTATTTTTCACTTTGCCATTTTCAGAACCTGGCTATGTTGGTCCACGGATAGTGAGATCCTGTATAATTTGTTCTATTTTTCTGTTCTCCGTAAGTTTTATTTATATAATTAATTTGTTCTTATCTCAACTTTTATGAGCCTCCCTTGGTTTTTCTCCTACCCTTCCTCAGTGGGAGTGGGGGAGTGGAGTGGAGTAGTAGAGCGACTGGTGGTCCTTAATTGCCAGACAGGGCTAAACCAAGACACTAGGATTATAAAACATTAAATTTTAGTGCTATGAATCATAAGCCCAAACGCTGAAAATCCACAGAAGAGTGTCTTTAAGAAAGTATCTTTTGTGCCTGATTACAAATAGTTACTTGGCTTTATTACTAGAATTCAAACTTCTAAAATTCAGGAAGTACATTACTACTTATCAAATTTTAAAATAAGTATCACCTTTTCACAGATTCCCTTTAGTGTTCAACTCCTGAAAGAAAAGTTTTGTTGTTTTTTTTTTTTTTTAAATACCTTAAGAAGTGCTGAGTCTTTATAATCAACTCTCACCAGTTAGTTCTGTGCTAGCTAGCAATATATCATACGAATGATATTATGATAATGTATTACACTAATATATCATCAGTGTGACAATACTCTATGATAGATGAGTAATACATCTTTGAGACAAAGATGTCAAATACAGATCTTCTTGGAAAAGGAACAACTCCCCTCCCTGTGTATTGTTCTAAGTTTATTACCTTAGAACTTTATAAAATGTTTTAAAAACTCTCTTTAAATTATTCATTTGGGTAGCCAACACATTCCCACATAGACAGGGATTTTTGTCACAGCTCTGAGGTCTGTTGCTTCGACAGAGCTCTTCTTCACTTTCTGTGTGAGAGATGATGGAAAGTAACTCCCTTTACATGCAACATATGGTGTTGCATAAGGCAGTAAATGTCAACCTATAGAAGTTCATTACTAGATTAGAAAATACACTCACTGCTGACAATCTTCAATTTCTAATTCTGAGGTAACTTGTCTTTTTTCCTTCTTCTGCTGCTGCTGTTTCTGCTTCTTCTACTTCTTCTTTTTCATGATGTTTTCCAATTCCAACCAATTCAAGGAACTCAATTTTCTCTTTAATAAATAGAAATTAAATGGTGCTTTCATTTGAGAAACTAGCATTGAAGCAATATTACCTTGGGCTTCCCTCCTCTGTTAAATTTCATCAGGACAGTTATGATTTATCTGAGACCATTTTTTCTTCCATACGTGGTATAGGGTAATTCCTGTGCATTTAATTTCTAGACTACCGTAAATGTATGTTCTTGAAAGATTTATCTTTTGCTCTTTTGTAACTTTGGTACAGAATGAGTGGACTCTACAAGAAGAAGATATATGAGTACATGAAGAAATATACAGCCATTAAATGTTAAGCAGAAAACCTGACTGATAGCAAAAGCTACTTCTGTTAAAAAATGGTGACATCTGGACTTCAGAGCATGTGGTGTTGTCATAGACTTTAATATTAATAAAGCAAACTCTTCTGAAAGACCAAAAATTTTCTGTCATTGAGCCACCAACACCAGTGAGAAAAACAGTGTAAACTAATTACATCAGATGCTAAATAAAATAATATATAAAAATATTCTGAATAGAAGATGGATTTATATTTGGATATAATTCTTAGTGTGTCTTTAGGACACTGGGATTCAATTGCAAGTTCTGCAATAGATTGTTTTCTTTTTAAGCTTACTTAAATAAGTTTTTAATAAAGTCCTTTAATGATACAATGATGGCCAGGACAGAAAAGGACACAGAAATGTGTGAATATACTTAAAAAAAAAAAAAAAAAAAAAGAGGATGTCAACATACCTTCTTTGAGAACCTAGCTAATATGGGACCAAGAGGCACAAAGTTTATAGACTAATGTATATCCAGAGATTAGTTAAGAGATTCTGTATAGTCAACTAATAGGCAGCAGCCAACAGAGTATGTGTATGAATACCTAAATTACTTGTATTCCCTGTTTCCATTTTAAAAATCAAAGGGAATTGTGTTATAAGAAAATATTTGGTTCAATAAATTGTACTGAAAATGAAAGAAAACATTAAAGGAAACAGAAAAAAAATATTTTTGTAATTTCCATCATAAAGTTCAGTAAAGTTCACTAAGCTACTTACTGTAGAAATATATTTTTAAAAATAATTCCCTCTTTCAGATTATAAATATGGAAACTAAAATGATTAATTAGCTTTAGACATACAATATAATTTTATTAATACTTTGTTTCTCAGAAGAATAGAAATTTAGTAGAGTCTAAACTGAAAGTTACATCATATGAATAGAAAAGAATGCTTGCTAAGTTTCTTAAGTAAACCCCCATTTTATCTATAATTCTATTTTCTTACCATATCCAATGGTATTATATATTAGACTTATTGAATTTGTATAATTGCAACAAGCTTGTATTATTTAATGGAAACCGTACTTCATTTAGTTTAGCATTAATATTAAATTTAGAATCTCTTTAGCAGAACTGAGACCAAATGTAATAACTCTCCAAGAAAAGTGACACATCATTTGAGAAATGCTTCTTAGATATTTTCATGAAAAAGAACAATTAATTTGCTCTTTTAAAATTAAGTCAGATCATAAATTTTATCTTTTGCTTTGAATAAAGCACCAAAAGTTCACATCATATTTCTCATTGTATAAGGTATGTATATCATATATATATATATATAAAATGTCAATATACGGCTTTAATTAGGCTTTATTTATTTGTTGATCTAGCAAGATGATGAGTGTCTCCAAGAAACATCAAAAAAACCCTACTGTTATTAGGAGTTTATGACAGTGGTGCTTTATTCTCAGTAATTTCACTGCCAGACACATATTGTTAGAATTCAATTATTTCACATTAACATATTAAAAATTTTGTATTGAAATTTAGTTGAAGTATACAAATAAATCAATCTTACTGTGAAAACAAAAATATACAATCATTACTAATCCATCATTCTAAAACTAAAAGTAAGAAAAGCTCCATTAATTCTACATCTGAGAAAAGTTTTCAATGTTGAAATCTTTTGTCTAGTGGAATCATAAAGAAACTTAATCAATTAAATTTAGAATTATATGGATTTGCTATCATAAGTACTTCTGAAAATAGAAAGAATATCCTGCCCTTAAAATTTAGGATGATATAATTTTGACACTGCTTCTTCCACAAACAGATATCATGAAACTAAACTAACTTGAGATAAATCAAAGGACTGTGAACTTGTTAAGGCAGTAGGTTGTTTATCTTAAGTTTTTAAGACAGGCAACTTTCCTTCTCTTTTAAATCTCTCATCTACCCATCAGAACCCTCATTTTAATGGCAGTAAATTCCTATCATTATGCATTCTGTGTGTTTAGAGGTCCTTTTTTAGTCACTCTATGAGTGGAAGTTCTTTATGCAGAATGACTTCAATCATACACAGTATAAATAAAGTATTGCTATACCTTAATTTGAAGCAGGTGGCTTATAAAAAGAATATTCACTATGGGAAATAACATTAAATAGAATAATTATATATAACACGCAAACAAATAAACAAATCTCTGTTTTAAATTTTGCACAAGAATATAGATCTCCTATTGCAAAAAAAAAAAAAAGTTATAATTGTGGAATATAAAAATACAGACAAAAATTACATACAAAAATATAAAATAATATATTTGAAAATCCATAAGAATATAGAATCATAAATAAGAATTAAAATCAAATTAAAGGGTTAAGATCACAACAAGGTTCAGTTAGTTAGTCATATTGTGAGGCAGTGTCAATGTTTCCCTGCCATCTGAGCAGGAGCTTAGGTGCTCATTTTCACATCCTAGTATCATGCCAGTAACTACAAGGATTACAAGGTTTGATACAGGGTAACAGTTGGGTGGTAAGCTGTTGGTGAAATTGTCATTAGTCTGGTGATTTCACTTCTGGAAAACTGAAACGCTCAAACTACTTTCCTGGAGCTGCTGATTATTTTAAATATAGACAAGTAATATCTTCATGAAAACAAAAATACAGTGCTATGAAGTTGGTCTATTACCAGAGAAAGGAATAAGAGGAATTCAATTCTGGAAGCTGAAATCAAATACACTCAACTGCAAAGAACACCTTTCTTTTCCTGATTAACCTTTTGAACTGTGTCATTTCATGATCTTTAAATGTTAAGCATACAATAGTTAGCCTTATCAAGAGGTTTGCTGCCTTCTAGCTGAGAGGAAAATTTGTGGTTTTAACCTGAACACTCCTAGCCCTTCAATTTGCATATGTGCACATTTTTCTTTTGGAATATTTCAAACCTAAGAGTTGGTTCCAGCTTTGCTCCCCAAGATCTTCTCTCCTTCCTGGAGCCAGTCAACACTTGAGTTTTATCTTGTTCATGAGCTAACATCCTGATTTATTGATGTTCCCTAGCTTGTTCACCCCTCTATAAATATGTATTTCTTTAAGAAACCCTTGATCCTGGGAAAGATCTAAACCTTCCCCACAGTGAACACTATTACACTTTAAAACCTAAAATAAGCTTTGGTTATGTAAACATTTCCATTCATGTATTTATGCAAGGATTTTGAAGGAACGAAATTACTAATTAACAAAAGGGTCCAAATGAAAGACCATATAAAAAATATACTTTGATGTGGCAATTTTTTGTCACACAGGCAAGAACAAGCTTACATATTTTACTTAAGAAAAAAAAAAAAGAAGGTGTTTTTAAAAATGAGCTGTCAACAGCATGAAGAACTGTGAATTTGGGTTTGGGGTTTTTTTTTGTATCTGTGAGGGTTTTTTTGGCAATCACAGCTATCATAATTTTCTCTAGTTTGTATCACAGTTATGACATCCCTTAATGTAATGCTTTTTGACAGGAATCCACAGTAATAAACCTGATCCCCAATAGCATATTTTATGTTCAAAAAGTCAACATTAGATTTCAAGCCATTACAAGTTCTTGTATTACAAGGTCTGAACAAAGAAACAGTTAACAAAAAAACCCTCTCATTTCCATAGAAACATTTTTACCTGAGCACGTAGAGGTTGATAAACTCTTCTGCCCAAAATACAAGCACGTCAGCAAAAATGTCAGCCATAGCCTGCGGCCTATATAGCTCCATTATTGAGCAGTTTGCTGCCTCAAACAACTGTCTGGCTTCCAGGCAAGCCACTTGGAGTATGGCCACAGAATTTTTCTTGAAGAAGAAGAACAACCACAAACACATCTGAGGAAGTCAGTGAACAGTAGCATGAGGGAGAAAAAAAATCACCACAAAAATAAACATAAAACTAAAAATTCTGTGTTACAGGCTGATGTCCCTTGATGTTTTGGCACAGGAAGCCACTATTAAGGAGAAGGGAATGAGTAATAGAGTTATAATAAAGAATGGGTCCTTTTGCTTTCTCTCCAACTTTTCCACATACAACTCAAGAGAGATAAGATGTAATACAGTTAAGACACCATAAAATATAAATGAAAATTCAATCTACATAGTCTCTTATGGCGATGGGCAAAGAGTACCTAAAAGTCATGCCAAAAAGGG
The DNA here is from genome assembly GCF_000690775.1 of Eurypyga helias. NCBI lineage: Eukaryota > Metazoa > Chordata > Aves > Eurypygiformes > Eurypygidae > Eurypyga > Eurypyga helias. The sequence continues at coordinate 16,103 of NW_010234132.1, read as the reverse complement.
GGAAAATGCATTGAAAATGCTTTGGTCTTCAAAAGCAAAGAGGTGGACTTCTATGGATCTAAATTCTACAAGTTATCATTACAAATGTTCACCAACTTACACACCATCTCTTACACTTCATTACCAAAGGCTTCATTCCTCTTAAAGCAGCTTTAAAGAAGTAAGAAAATATTGCACCTTACTGTTGATGAGGCCTATCACAACAAAGTACCTACTGTGTTATAGTTATAAATTACTGTAGTTTGCATTGTGTCGAATTACTTGTTTTTTTACCACTACAAAATTATTATAAGAAAAAAATTCAATACTTGCACATCTCACAATTATTTCTGCAATTTTGCATATCTTTCTTATGACCTTCCCTTTTTTTCATATAATATTTGAAATAATAATGTCCTGTGAATATAAAAGAATCTGTGGACAGATTACACCTGCAGAATACAAGACCGAGGCTCAGTTTCATTCCATGAGCTCTATTATTTTCTATTCCATAATGTCAGATAACATCATACAGTTATCCAACATAAACCATTGTTAATATTATTGTATAAAATAAATAATAACACCCTTGGCGTTATTCTCTGATAAGAATAGCTAATAATGTGCAATTAAAAAGTAAACAGAGAGATTTGTGATGCAAGTTAATGTCTTCACATCACTGCTTGTAAACTCCTTAATCTTCAAAAATACACTCAAACAATTTGATTCACTTTACAGAGTAATGGTGTTTGTAGTTGTATTTTACATGAGGCATTTTTTTAGCAGATTCTTGTTTTCCCCCTTCTCAATATCTTCATAGTTCCCTTTAAAAAACATGTAGCATGAAAATACAAATGCTTACATTTGTCACTGACTGCTTTTTAGGTTATACAATAAAGCTATGTAGATCTTCTGTTGCTTACAATAATTCCCAGAGTTAGAAACAGAATGTTCCTCCCCCACAAAATCCTGAAAAAAATACAGTAGTAAAATTGCTTGTTATAATGCTGCAATATGTCAGCTGTCAGGCAAAATATACTTAATTTGGAACTTCTTTACTGCATATAAGGTCACAACTCAGACATAATTACACAACAGATCTGTTGTTAAGTCTGGCACACCAAACAGGAGACACTGAACTTACCCTTTACGCGTCTTTCCCCTCATGAGTCACCTCTAGACCTGCCTCTATTACCTCACTGATGTATGCTCATCTCCCCAGGTGTTACCCTATGGACATTGCAGAACTAGGCATGTGCCACAGGACACACGGGTAAAAGTAATAGAAATTAGTCTGGGAGGAGTACAGAGAAGTGTCTGAGAAGTCAGGGATCAGGTCAGGAAAGCTAAAACCCTGACAGAATTAAAACTGACCAGGGACATCAAAGCCAACAAGAAGGGCTTCTTTAGGTTACATAGGGGATAAAACAAACATCAGGGAAAATGTGGGTCCTCTGCAGAAGGAAATGGGAGAGTTATTTTCCCAGGACATAGAGAATGACAAGTTGCTAAATTATTTGTTTTCCTCCATCTTCACTGGCAAGGTCACAAGCCACCCCCTCTGAGTCCCAGAAGGCAAGGGCAGGGACTGGGAAAACAGAGACCTGCCCATAGTTAGAGAACACCAGGTTCAGGAAGCCCTAAGGAACCTGAAGGTGTGTAAGTCCATAGGACCTGATTAAACACATCTGCAGGTTCTGAGGGAACTGGTGGATGAGGTTGCTAAAAATGTATTCATCATATCTGAGAAGTCGTGGTGGTGTGGTGAAGTTCCCACTGATTGAAAGAGGGGAAATATTACCCTCATCTTTAAAAAGGGAAAAAAGGAGTATCCAGAGAACTACAGGCTAGTAACTCTCACCTCTGTGTCTGGAAAGATCATGGACCACATCCTCCTGGAAAACATGCTAAGGCATGTGGAGAATGAGGAGGTGATTGATGGCAAATCACTAATCTCCAATGGAGACACAACCTTGGTGGATAAAGGAAGGGCAACTGATGTCATCTACCTGGACTTGTGCAAAGTGTTTGACACTGTCCCACACAACATCCTTGTCTCTAAATTGGAGAGGCATGGATTCAAAGAATGGAACACTCAGTGGATAAAGAACTGGCTTGATAGCCTCACTCAGAATGTTGTGGTCAACAGCTTGATGTCTCAGTGGAGACCAGTGATGAACAGCGTTCCTCAGAGGTCTGCAATGGGAGTGCTGCTGTCAACAAAATGGATGCTGGGACAGCGTACGCTGGCAGCCCAGAAATCCCACCATAACCTGGGCTGTATCCAGAGAAATGTGGCCAGCAGTTTGATGGAGGTGATTCTCCCCCTCTACTCTACTCTTTAGAGACCCCACCTGGAGTACTTTGTCCAGCTCTGAGGCCCTCAACATAATGATGTTGACTGGTTGGAGAGAGTCCAGAGGAGGGCCAGGAAGATGATCAGAGGGCTGGGACACCTCTCCTATGAAGAAAGGTTGAGACAATTGGACTAGTTCAGACTGGAGAAGAGAAGGCTCTGGGGACACCTTATGGCAGGCTTCCAGTACCTGAAGGGGCCTACCAGAAAGCTTGAGGGGGACTTTTTACAAGGGTCTGTAGTGATAGAACAAGGGGCAAAAGATTTAAATTGAAAGCAGGTAGATTTAGATCAGATATCAGGAAAATATTCTTCATGGAAAGGGTGGTGAAGAAATGGAACAGGTTTCCCAGAGAATTTATGGATGTTCCATTCCTGAAAGTGTTCAAGGCCATGCTGGATGGGGCTTTAAGCAACCTGGTCTAGTGGACGGTGTCCTTGCCCTTAGCTGGGGAGTTAGAACTAGATGATCTTTAAGGTCCCTTCCAAACCTAACCAGTCTAGTCTAGTCACCTCTAGTGTATATTTGAGAAAACTCATGTTTCTCCTCCATCTGTTCTCTTCACATGTGTCCTCTCATCCCATTCCTCTAATATGGGATCCATCCCACATACCAGTTCTCTGTTACAGTCTAGATACTAAGGAAAAACACACCAAGGAGAGTTACAAAGAAATTGTCCCTTCCTGCCCCAAAAGTAAATCACATTATTTAAAATAGTGCCAAAGAGTAGTACTAGATGTAGAAAATGATCCTCAAAGACAAATGGTCTTCAATTAACAGCATACTGGCATAAAAAAATTAACTATGACTAGCTGTACCATATTTCCAGCATTTTAGACTTGTTAGGAATGCATCGGTGATAAGGAAGGTTAATGCAGACAAAGAAAAATTCACTCTACAGGATTTTAGACTACATTCTTGCAGCTTCTTGTTTGCAGTTACAGAATTTTTCAGGTACCCTAGCATACATTCATGATAATTCTCCAGATAAACTGCCTAGAATGAGAGCCACCACCAGCAGATGTGAGAAGCTTGAATTCTTCTTGGACCAATAAGCTGGCCACTACAGTTTTTTTGAAACTAGTGCAAAAGTTAAGAAATCAGCCTCATTTTGAGCTCAAATTCTTGAAAGTGCTATATAACGACACGTGTATTGGAGTGGCCCTAAGAAATGTGAGTATAAGTCACTGTGCTGACCTTGACTTTTGCTTTCTCCCACTGTAATGTCTAAACAAAGTGTGCTGGGTTCAGTCAGGAAAGAGTTAACTCCCTTTACCATGGCTGCTAGGAAGCTGTGCTCCTGGATGCTGAGAGCAGCACTGGCAAGTTCTTAGCTGGTGCTGGGGAATGTCTGCACAAGATTCAAGGTCTTTCTCTGCTTCTGACCCTGCAGCTGTGTTCCCAACTCTCGCTGTCTTGCTACAAGCAGTCTAGGGGACACACAGTTCAGACACCTGACCCAAACTGAACAAGTATTTCATTCCATAGTACGTCATGCTCTGGGCAGAGGTGAGGAGGGAGTCCAGGAGCCATTGCTCTCTCCCTTACTCACTCTCTCTCATTCATTCCCGTACACTTGCTGACACTCTCTCTGACTCCTGTGTTAGCTGCTTTGCAAACTCCTGTGCTGGCTCGTTTGTGAGGGAGTTGGTGGGTTTGTTGAGTTTTCCCAGTTGTGATATCGTTGATAGAGTTCATTTGGAATCTGCTGTGACAGCTCTCAGTCTCTGGCCCTTGGGCTGCGGCTCTCGGGCTCTCTGGGTCTGACTCTCACTACTCAACTCCTGGTTGTGCATCGGCCAGTGGGTGGTAAGAAACTGTAACATACTGTATCATATTGTATAATATGGTTTATTCCTATTGTTTTAATTACTTACTATTAGTAATATTTGTATGTATTAATTTAGATTTAATTAGTAAATTGTTCTTACCTCAATTTTATGAGCTTCCTTATTTCTTTTTCCTCTGATTCTTCCCCTCTAATGGAGAAGGGGAAGGGGATTTGTGAGAGCAGCTTGATAGTATTTTACTAGCCAGAGTTAAACCACGACAGCCACAAAGGTAGACAGAAAAGGATTGTCATTATCTTGAGTTCTTATCTTGTATTTGATCAAAAATTACAGAATTTGTAGGCATGAATGGAGGAGAAAGGGAAGGGAGGGGGAAAGGGAGGGAAGTGACAACATTTATTTCTGACTTTGCAAAATAACCCAAAACTGTTGTTCTGACTAAAATATCAGTATCTCAAGTTCAGCATTTTTGTTCTATATATTTGTATCATTGACATGTTCATAGTTTGGTAGACAAAAGCTGTTATTATGCATTCAGTAAGTTAAAATTAAAAAAAATTACTTGAGAGCTTTTCCTTTTTTTTTCCATCAGTAAAAAACCTAGAAGTTGATGCATTTTGTATGTCTTGCCCCTTCTGTATGACAATGAGCTGAAGTAATTTCACTTTCTAAATAAAAATAGCACTACACATTTAATAGATTTCTGGTTGATCTGATTTCAGGCAAAAGGTTACCATGTGCTTCTGTCTGGAAAGCTAAACTCTTGTTTTCATTTCTCTAGGAAGTTGTTCAGAGGACATGGTTCAATTGAAATGAACTAAAGATTTATGATCATGCATAATATGGGAACAGTTCTTGATAGAGGTGATCTGAAACTATTTCTTCTGCAACTTTGACCTTGATATTGTTCAATAGCATTCTGAATTTGTATAAATCTCAAAAATTCATTACCATCCATACAAGACCTTTACATGGACTTTGCTTTGAAACATTCAGTGTCTTTTGATATTAGCTCATGTTTTTAATTAAGATATGCACAATATATGAAATTTCACTAAGTGACTTTCGAGAAGCTTTGATGATAATGCAAAATGATGCAAAAGAAAGTCTTTGGTTTTAATAACTCCAAAATTATATTATTATGGGGTATATTTCTGATCACTTGATTCATTTGGGGGGGGAGGGGAGGAAAAGGATATTTCAGTATTGTTAATTAAGATGAAGATTTTCATTAATTTAAGCAAATGTTAAATTGCCCAAGGGAGTGCATAAATAATAGGCTCACTAATAAATTGTAGTGTATCAAAACTGAGGAAAATAACTTTAACAACGCTTTTGCAGATTTATTAATTACAGTAGCTTCCCACAGTGCCAGATCAACCTGCAAGGAACTTAAACTATTATTTGATCTGTTTCCAGAAGTGGTTCAGAATAATTAAACTATTTTGAATCAAAGTTGTTCAACCTGGTTTTTAAAATAAAAATAGGCAAAATAGTTATTATAATATTGTGGATTCCTGGTGACTATATATTTTATAATTGAAATAGGTCTTTCATAAAAGGGCAGCACTTATAGAAATGAAATAGATTAATATACTTACATTTTAATCTAATTAACTGTAGTGGTTAGTAAGTGTTTTATTGTTGCAGGAAGATGATTTTGCCATTATGAAAGGTATAATGTTGTAAACAGTGGTACTCATCAGTAGTTCTAGTCTATTCAGAATGACAGCTCTATAAAAAATTAGTGTTATGCATGGATGTCCTTTACACAAGAAACTAAAGAATGATAAGTGTTTCAATATTATCATGTTTGAATGTAAATATGTATCAGTATTTTCATGGGTTAACCCCATAGGCAGCTGAGCCCCGCATAGTTGCTTGCTCACTCCCCCACAATGGGAAGAGGGAGAGAATAGGAAGGGTGAAAGTGAGAAAACTCGTGGGTTGAGATAAAGACAGCTTAATAGGTAAAAAAAAAGCCATGCATGCAAGCAAAACAAAATAATGAATTTATTCACCACTTCCCATCAACAGGCAGATGTTTAACCATGTGCAGGGAAACAGGGCTGCATCACGTGTAATGGTCTCTTGGAAAGACAGATGTCATATCTTTGAACGTCCTTCCTTCCTACTTTACCCCAGTTTTTATATGCTGAGCATGACACCTTATGGTATGGAATATTCCTTTGGTGATCTGGGGTCAGCTGTCCCAGCTGTGTCCCCTCCCAACTTCTTGTGCACCCCTGTCAGGGACCAAAACTATGAGTCCTGGGGCTAGGCTTTGGTCCCAAGAAAATTTGAGATTCCCAGAGACAAAGGTTCATCCACACCTAGCAACAAACTGTTTTCAATGCTTTACTGAACAAGGGTTGAATCTTAACTTCTAACTAGGTAAAAGGAAAGAGAGGAAAAGAGAGTGAAAGATACAGAAGTAGAAAGATATCACCACCCTGGGTTCCAGTGTTGTTTTGGTCTTCTTTGTAGCGTGAATCCAAGGTAGCGGGGCAGCACATGGGGAGAAGATTGACTGCCTTTTAGAAGCCTGGCTTCCTAAGAGAGTCCCACTACGTGAGGTGTGATTATCTTATACTCACAAGCACAGTTGTTTGAGAATTTTCCAATGCTGCATCTGGGGATTTGCAGGGGTCCCTGGTGGTCACGAGCCTTCACACATTCAGTGACCTGAATTTCAGCTTTTGTTGGTATAGGCGCAGACCAGACATTTCCACTATGTGGTGAGGGGTAGGGAAGCGTCCTGCCTCCCGAGGGCCATGTCCCACCACTGCAGGGTGTCTCCTGAGAGGAAAAGGGCCAGGAACAGAGCAATGCCCTGCCTCCACAAGATGCCATTCTGTGCCCATCACCCTGCTTAGAGTTTCCAGAGTTGTTTGAGGCAAACAAACCCTTTACTGTCAGTCTCCTACAACCCCTAGCCTACTCGCTGATGGTTTGAGAGGCAGAAAAAAACTTGACTTTGTGTAACCACTGCTCAGCAGTAATTAAAACATCCCTGTATTCTCAACATTGCTTTCATCGCAATTCCAAACCATAGGCTCATAGTAGCTACTGTGAAGAAAATGAACACCATGACAGTCAAAACAGTAGAACTATAAACAATCATTTAGCATGGAAATGTTGACTGAGTTCCAACAGGCTCAAGAACATAGAAAAGGGTAGAATTACAATACAAATTTGCTTGAAAGAAATCTGTGGAGAATATTTGGTTTCATTCTTTGCTCAAAGCATAGTCCGCTTCAATGTTAGATCAGGTTGCTCTGAGCTTTATCCAGGAGAGTTTTGAAACCCTCCACAGACAAGAATTTTCAGAGTCTCTGTCACCACCCTGATTCAGTGTTTACCACTCTCATCAATTTTTCAGCATATGCAGATGGTCTTTTCCTTTTCACAATTTATTACTATTGCCTCTTCTCTATTAGCTTTGACTGTGGGAAGAATTTTTTCTGTAACTCAGCAATGGAGTTAAAACCAGCAATTAGACTACTCATACCCTTCTCATCTCCAGGCTAAAAAAAAAGGTACATCTCTCATTCTTGCCTCCTGTATTGTTTCCCAGCACCCTGACCACCTTAATACAAGCTCTGACTCTCCAGTTTGTCAGTCTCCCTCAGGTACTGGCAGACTACCAGAGATCCACTTGCATTTCTTTCCTTACTTCTTCTTTCCTATCTTCCTTCCTATCTTGTAACTCTGAATTAATTGTTTCTTGATGTGTTGTTGAGAGTACAGGAGGAAGATTCTCCTCTTCATATGAGACTGACTTTCAGGGCAAAGGAATCATTAAGGCAGAGAAATGCTTTCTTTACTTAATTTGCTTATTCTGTTTTGAAACACAGTTATCCATAAATCAGACACCCATCCTGCCTTTTTCAGCCTCTCATTACTAAAATAATAATCCTATTGTGTCTACTCATGTGTCTTCTCAAAAGCTTTAAAAAAAATCTCTTTAGAGATTAGCCTGAAAGTTTTTGGACATCTACTTACAGGACAAGCAAGGGAGAAAAAATGGTAGAGACTTGTTTGTCCTTTCTTTTTCCATATGAGTAGAGCCATCTTGAACAGTCTTCTACAAACAAGTACTTACTTTCAACATATTTTGTCTTTAACTCTTCTCACACTTTTCCTACATTCAGTAAGAATTATCTGAAACATCTCATTTATCTAATATTCCTTTGATGGATAGGTTTGTGTCTTACATTTTCAGCATCAATAAGCCATGAGCAATCAGCAGCAGATAATCTATTTAAATAATTTCCTTTCCAGAATTAACTTTGGTTCTCAACCCTACAAGAGTTCCTTTAATTTGTTATGACACCCTGCTGATGGATCACTCTATTCCCTTGTACCTGATATAATTTGGAAGGATAAAATACAAGCTGTTGTGCAAACAAAGACCTTGAAAGATAGGTACTCATAACAACTTTTAATCTAGCGTCATATTTTAGCATTATCTCTAAACCTTTGGCAGGGAAGAACATAAACTTCAGAATGATGATAAAACCTAAACTGAAATTTTGATAAAACATCTGAAATAATATTTTCAAAAGCATATGAAATTGGTCTACTATCACTTCTATTACATGAAGAGTTTCTTTTCAACACAAAATTAATAAGGAAATGAGCTAGGCACATTGTTAATAGATTTTAAATAACATCATTTTTTCTCTAATATTTAACACTGTGCAGATAGTCTGATCAGATATCTACAGTTTTGTTGGTGTTAAAAAACTCCTTACAATAGTTTGGAGGAATCAGAATTGGATTGTAAACTTTACAAATGAGGTTTCTTCACTCTGAGATATTTCATTCCCTTAAATTCCATTAGGAATTCAATGTGCATTGGAAAATTTGAAACACCACCACCAAAAAATGGAAAGCAACTAGTTTTGGGATTTTTTTTTTAAAAAAAAAAAAACAACACAAACCAAAAACCAGTGACTTTTAGGCCACCAGCTGACACTACCCTCCTCTACACTCTGCATGCTCCCAGAAAAATCCTTCAGGTTAATAGCGAAAACCTGGTAGAAGGGGAATATTTCTCCTTATGAACATATAAATGGTGAGCTTTGCAATGATAACCACATCTAAAGACCACATTTCAAATAACTTTTATTTGAGAGAGACTTCTTCTATGTCATTAGGTTTTCAGTATTGCAATACTGACACATCTCGAATATTATGCTTTTAAAAGGCTTATTCATCTTTCAGCATCAAAACTTGTCTCTTTTATATTTCCTTATCACCAAATCTATTCTGATTTCCCCAATATGGGAAATGATTGAATAATCATAACTGAAGAGCACAGTTGAAAACAAACATAAATCTTATTATACACAACTTTGGGTATCCTTAAACAAACACTCAATCAGGTCCTAGAAATAAAAATTTAGGAAGAAACACACATGTAAGGAAAGCACACAGTTAAATGAATTCCTGAAATGGATCTCTGTATTGGATAATCTCTCAAGTATGTGTAATAACAGATCCCTCATTCAATTTTTAGAAATAAAAATTTACATCAGACACTGATTTTGTTTCTACTGTTCATTTGTCAATTGTCCCTGCTTTTTTGTTGTTTTGCTTAGGTTTGGGGTTTTTTTTTTAGTGGAGGTGGGTGTAGAAACAGGAGGACCATGCCCCGCAGTGGATACCCCCATACTGACTCGTGTTGAATCATACTGTTTAACCAGTGAGCATAGCAGAATTCCAATTGGCAGTACCTTGTCATCATTGGAGTGGGGGGAGGGGGAGAAAAAAAAGAAAGAAGACAGATAATACTCACTTTGTATTATGTAACTTACAGATCATTTTGCAACTGTCATCTCACATAGGTAACTAAGCCTCATACTGCTCATAAAATACACTATAGCTAGTAAAATTGCATCTGTGCTGACTTCATAGCTACATCTAAATGGACTGACTACAGCTGAATCAATATCCATCTGATCTTTTTCACTGAACCTAGTCTTTTTCACTCCCTTAATTGGAAGGAATCACTGATCTACAAACCTAAAACTTTGCTTGCCCAGTCAATATGTTTTTCAGCATGGGATCTGAATAAGGCAGACTCAGATCTGTCCCAGCCCTCTTTCTTAGCTCCAAACCCAATTACATCAACAGTCACTGGCATCCTGGATAAAGAAGATTCATTTAGGAAGCATTGTCACACGACAGGTTAATTATAAAATATTGTGTGTTGCTGACTCTTGAAGAAGCAAAGAAAGCAATTAATGTAAACTAAGCTGAAGAAGCACCTGCTGTGTGTGTTTTGAGAGTGGTCTTTTCCAGGCAATTAATTCAATTGCCCAAAATGCAAATATCTGGAGTTAAGTGTATCAGCATATGAAAACACTTACAGTTCAAACTGCTTCTTTTTCTGTCAAATGGTGAAACACACTGAGGCAGATTTCCCAGATGGTCTAAACCATATATACTTCACTGATTTCAACTGATAGTTTTCTCCATCCAATATAAGGATAATTTGCTTTCCCACACATAGGATATAAGTAGGAATAAAGAAAGAGAAATGTAAGCTGAGGAATTTACCAAACCTATAGTTTCCCTAACTTTTTGCATCACTATGTGGACACACACTGTCAGGGAGCTAGGTATGTGCAGGACTGTGTGCATCCCCCTCCTTCCCCTTCAGAACTGATTCATCCTGTGAAAGAAGACAACCAAGGACTTCAGTAGGTCACTTACCCCACTGTCTTGTCAAGGAAAGAGCTGTGATAACTGAAAAATTCCAAGCACGTGTTTGTCTAACAGGATAAAAACTGGCAATGATGGAGCCTGCACATCTCTAAAAGAAATCTATGGAATCAACTACTGTATCAATAAAAGAGAACACAAGCACTGTGAGTGGAAATCTCACTGTGAATTTAACATGAGCAGAATACACTGATGAGAAGACTATGGAGCAAATCAGTCCTTAATTTAATCACACTGAATTCAGTGTAAAAGCCATGGGGACTAGGTATCTATCTTACAGGCGTAACTTTTATTTAAATACCAAAAAAAGTCACATGAACAATTTTTCACTTTCAAAAACCCGATGTATTTTATTTCTCCAATAATTGAGTCTACATAAGTGACTTGAAGCATCACTTCATGCCAATCCCCAGGACACTTGCATGTCTTGCAGATCGTGCTCCCCTCCCAGGGGTTTGGCTACCAGGGCTCAGGGCCAGGGCAACTTTGGCTCTTGGCCCTCTCAGTTGCTCCTGGCCAACAGTCTGCCACAAGGCCCAGACTGAGCAGCAGCTGCTGCCATGACATGGCCTGCCTGGGCCTGCTCCTCTTACCTGCTAAGGAGACTATCCTTGTGCCATCCTAGGGAGATGCCCAATGCCCATGACTGGGACTGCCCCACTGCCATCCCTTGGCTACACTGCCCCTGGCTGGGGGGGGTGAGACAGGTCCTGGCTGCCAGGCCCTGCTCTGCCCCACCCAGATGAGCCCCCGGCACTGTCCATGCAAACCCCAGGGAGCCAAGACTCCCCGCAATGCCCTGACACATCACTGTCAATATACCATAAGGATGAATTTTCAGATAGCAGATTTGCCCTTTGAGTTATATCTACAACAATGCCAGTATTTGCCTTGTATTTAAAATGACAAAAATACACTCAGGTGTTGGACACACAAAAAAACAAGTTCCAGGGGAACAAATGAAATTAAGTTTAAATAACTTTTAATAGTAACTCTTGGAAAAACAGCATTTCAATTTGTTTTACATCTCAGCTCTCTGAACTGCTGACCGAACCTATCCTATACCAAACATACAAGAGGGAATCAGAGCCCTTTTAGCCTCAGATTCAGATGAAAAATCTCTCTTTGAAAGAGCTCTTTTGGTATTTGTTAATTTCTTTCTCCACCACCACCATTTGTTTCTTTCCTTCTTTGAAATCCTCTTGCCACAAATTTTGTGCTCTGACAAAGTAGTCTGTATGATGAATTTTAAACATGACATTTTCAGCAAATTGTTGTGTATGGAACAATGAAAATTTCTAGTTTTGGTAAAGTGCAGAAAGAAAACAGTGGTATAGGTTTAGATAAGAACATCTCAGTCTGATACACAGCTAATAGTTTGCAGCAAAAGTGAATAACAATTTGCAGGTGGATGTCATCACCAAGATGTTTCAGGTTAGAATAAGTAGGATCAGAAGTTCCCATCAATGGTTGAAAAGTTTTATCAGAAATGCTGATTTAGGGGAAAATTCTGAATTAGGGGGCTATATGAGATATCCTTAAGATCTGATTCTTTCTTCTTGTCCCGTACATTATGTACATAGTTAAGACCATTAATAGGGTCTTCTCAACATTTGTAATCCTTCTAAGGCCCTTCCTCAGTATCTCCTGCTGACTAGATAATTCAGACCTTCAGTATTCTTCATAAATAAATTTCTAAAAGCTCTCCCCATAGGGAATTGTCTCATGACTTGAGTTCTCTGCTCCCTTTGAAGCTACCAGTAGGAATCTAAACAAGATAAAACATAGATAGTCCTGATGTGAGCTTGGCCTTTTTTTTAATCCTACATCTTGCTGGTAAGTACAATCCCTTTTGTGTGCAACAGAACTGAAATCCACGTCTACAGTCTTTCAGCAGACTGACTAACCAATAAGGTTCTAAGCTCCTTCAGTTATTTCATGTCACATTTGTTTTATCTATTTCTTTTTGCATAGTAGAATTAAATATTCTTTAGCCAGAGAACAAATGTTTAAATAGCAGGAATATCTTTGCAGATGAATGGTTGGATACTTGCACATCCCCTGACAGTTCTGATGTTTAATATAACTGTGTTAACTGTAGTCTTCTCCATGTAGTTTAACAGTGTTGCAGCTTTACATTTCTGAATTCATCATGTTGAAGCAAAAATCTTCAGTAGCTATAACACATCAGGAGATCTCTGTTGCTAAACTGATGTCTTGAAGTTCACAGTGGGCTCAGTTAACCATTTTTTTCACAGTATATGATAAATAAAGTGAACTACATGCAACAACAGTACAAGAAAAACTTCAAATTGCGGACAGAAATTATTTTTATTATAATTCCTTCAATACTAGAATAATATTTAAATTAATCTAAAGGTTTTTAACTCATTTCTAAACCTGGGGGACCTGGATTAAAGTGTATAACCAAAAATAGAAGGACAAGATCAGACTTTATTAGTGCTGTGATTCAGTTACTCTCTGCCTTTGCTGCCTATTCCCAAAGGTGGCTCACAGAAGGGATAATTTACAAACACAGTCAGTTAGGTCAAGTATTATTTACACGAAAGGCTCATGAAATGTGGGCTTTGCATAAAAATTCTCTGTAAAGAGTATACCAGAAAGTACTTCTGTACTTGGCTGCAGACTGCTTGCCACACTGAAAATCATAGATGATGAAAGTTTGAAATTGGCAGTAATTCATTATTACCTCTGTTTTAAAAACAGAACTAATATCATGAATTTTTTGTGCAAATGTGCAAACCAACCAACCAAACTTTCAGTTTCCCTGTAAGTGCATAGTCAGGGGCAATGAGAATCAAATTATCACGGAGCCTAGCTATGCCCAAAGGAGCGTTCAGAGCTGGGAGCAATTAAAAAGAACTTTCTATTCCTCAGTACTGTCATCCCACACATTGACAAGTCTTTGAAAGCAAAGAATAAAACTCCTCACACATAATTAGCTACTACAAACTGATGAAAGAATGAAATATAAAGTGTTGTGCTGAAAGACATGATCATCAATCTGCAGTTCATTCCATCAATGCGCATTTGAAAATGCAGAAAGATAGGCAAATTATCCTATCCTCCCACAAAGCCCTTAAAGGGCAGAGAAAATGGTCTCAGACCCTTTTTAATTTCTAATTATTTATTTATTTTTAATTTTTGATCTGGTTATCTTAGCTTGATTAGTGCAGTCCTAGGCAGAATATGCAGAAATAAAAGGGCTTCTAAGACTTAATGAAGTTGTTCTGAAAGAGAAAATAAAGCATTTAACCTATCATTTAAGATGGACTGACCTTTCATATGGTAAGCAATTTTAGGTGGCTAAACATCCCAATCTGTGCTCTGACCTATAAAAACCAATACTAGAAACATTTGATAGGATAACGATCTTACATAACTTTGTTCTTGCTTCTTTTAATAAAGTAAAATTGTTAGTTTAACAACACAGTTAAATGTTGAGATGTAACCTCTGCCCAGTTTTAATCAATGGGTTTTTCCTTTGTCGTCAATGAGGTGAGAATTCTCCTCTCTGCTTTAACTAGCCTGTTACCTAGAGATTTCAGACACAGACTGTTGAAACAGAAGCTGAACATGAATGGAGCTTCAAGCTTCAGCTGTAAATCTAAAGTAATTTTACCTCAGTTATGCCAAATATAGTGAGACTGGACCAGATTCTGTTCACTGTTTCTTCAGTAAAACTAAACCAGGCTCACTGACTTCAGGAGACTGCAGAAAGGTAATTGGAGGTATATTTGGTCTGTAAATGCTTCTGTAGCTAATCTGTCCATAGAAACCAGCAAAATTTTCCAATAAATATGCAAGATGAGCAGCACTGGCTGAATGAATTAGAGGAACAGAAGTGTCATACTCTACAATCAGCTTGTTTTTCATCTGCTGCACACCTGTGGCAAAAATATTTATAATGTAGGTGGTGTATTTTGGTGAAGTGAAACAAATCAGTAAATTTCTAATCCTGATATCATGTTTTCTGTTTTCAGGATCTATATTCAGCTTCTAGAAGTTTCTAAGTATTTTAGCACAAAATATTTATCTCTCATTTGAAACAAAAATTATTTGATATGTAATAAAAAAGATCAAAACCCCAGGACCAAACCCATAAATTATAGTTATGTGGAGTGTACCTGAGATCTCATCAAGCTCATGCATGTAAACATGCACTAATTGTCTCCATAGACTGTGTATGGAGACTGGGTCCTTATCTCTTGATAGTGAATTTTAGACTGGAATCTGATGCACAGATACTGTCACATGTGGTTCAGCTTTTGTTTTATTTTCTGGTGACCATATGAATAAGAAAATTTGCCTTTCCAGACCCCCATAAAGAATTGTCATTACCTCCCAGAGAACAAAGATTGTCTCGTTATTCTCTCTTTCTTTGTAAAGAACAAATTAAATATTTAACTGAGAATTTACCCGGTTGTTCCACAGAAACAGCTCCCATCTTCAATTGCCCCTCAAGTGTGGCACCTATTTCCACTATTGCAACAATATTTCCATTTTTAGAGGGAAAACAAAAAAAAAAAAAAGAAAGAAAGAAAATAGCCCCATGAACAGACTTCTGGAACTAGGAAGAGACTTGAGTTACAGGCTGGAAATACACTCAGAAAGAGGATAACCATCCATACATTTGCATAGTTCCTGTATGAATTTCACAGAGGATGTTTGTTTCCTTATCAAGACATGTCTCAGGACTATGAAGAGCAGAGATTGTGACTGGGCTGTAGCAAGAAATCAGCTTGATTTATCATTGTTAAGATATCATAGTGACAGACATTCTGCAAAAATTCATTTACAAAATGGAAGGAAAATAAAATACATCATTACTCTCTTTTCTGAATTGGAACATATGGTGCCTCAGTCTGCCAATTCCATTTGGCAGGTACTCTCAACAGACCAATCCTCAGATTACTTTCTTCAACAATCAAACAGAGTTCAAGAGGCTATTCAGCATGACCCTTCCTTTTTTTTTTTTTCCCCC
>NW_010234132.1:0-221 GCF_000690775.1 Eurypyga helias | reverse complement strand
AAGATCCCAGCCAACCAACTTTCTCATACATAAGATGTCTTTTTCCTTTAAAAAAAGAAACCATCAATCTAGCCCAAGTAGAAACATGGTTACCTCAGTATAACTATTGAAACTGCAGTGCTGAAAATATATCACACTTCTGACTGCTCAGCTCTTTCAAACTCTGTCCTAGTAGAGATATTTGCAAAAGAGCCTCCTTGAGGTTCATAGAATCATAGAAT
>NW_010234131.1:29538-49729 GCF_000690775.1 Eurypyga helias | reverse complement strand
GGAAGCGGAGCGAAGGGATCACTTGCGGTGGCCGCGGGGCCGGGGCGAGTCGTTTCCCCGCCGCCCCGAACTCCGCACCCCGCCGCCTCGCGCAAGCCCGAGTTCCCGTGTCCTGAGCCCCCGCGTTTCCCTCGGGAGCGAGTTTCCCCCGAAGCCCATACGCGAAACCAAAGTCCCCCTAAACACAGGCGACGAAGCTGGTAGAGTGGTAGCGCGGCGGGGGGGGTGGTTGTCGCTGCCCGGGCTTGCCGCGGGATACTCCCCGCAGGGACGATGCCGTAAGGAAGCAATAAAAAGGCTTTATCAGGTGTACTTAATTCAGGCATTCCATCATTGTGTGTGATTAAATGCTGAACTACGGCACCAAATCTTCGGCAGAAGCTTCCCTAAAAACCCAGTGAAATCCTAGTAGCACTGAAATGGAATGAGAAATCTGGCCGTGAGCCTGGGGGAGGCATATAATTCGGAGTGGGATTTTTGAGATGTTTGCGTTATCGAGTGTCAAATGAACAAGATTCTTTCACAGCTCTTTTGAGGCTTGAATTCTCCGGTGGAAATACTGTTTCGGGAAGGCTTCGGTGGTTGTCACCCCTAACTGCCTGCTTGACGCCTGCCTTGAGACATCTGCGACACGGACAGCTCGGCCGCTGAACCAGCAGAATTTCCAGGCTGGTATATTATACGAGTATAACTGAAGCTCCGGCTTTTAAGATGGTAGTCTGTAAAGTTAACAGCCACCGCAAAGCATCTGAAGTGATTCTGGATTGGGAAACTGTAGAAAGCCGGTGACTGGCTGTCACCAAACATGCAAAGAAAGCTCTGTTCCCCTGTCAGAAACTTCGGGTCCCTTTTTTACAAGGGCTAAGATAAATACACAAAGACCGTGACCTGCAGACCAAAGTAAATCGTGCCTTGTACTTCAAAATGATCTTGTCCGTTCTGCCCTTGTCCCCGACTTAGTGACCTAGGTGGGCGTAATCAGGAAGCTTTGTATCTCATAATTTACAACTATAAAAGGGTAGAGGGGAAGATGTCTTTATGACTTTTTTTGGTCAGACTGCCTCATAAATGCAAGAGAAAATGTGAGATAATCTGTAACAGCATCCTTTCTAAGTTTTTTACTCCTAAACTGCAAAGCACTGATATTTATATCGCTGCCTAAAAATGGCTGCTTTGCCACATTAGTTCATCACGAAAAAACACTGATTGATAACTGTCACATTTCCTTACTGTTTCAACTTACACCCCCCAAACTACCCCAAGTAAGTGGTATCAACTCAAATTCTTGTCAACTATCTTTCCAGTCTTTCCAAAGCCAACACTCTTCCTGAGATCACCATGCTTACAGACATTTTAAATAATTTATGTTTACTAATGGAAGGCCCCAACTCAGAAGAGAGGGGCCTAATTAAAAAAAAAAAACCTTAAGAAAGGGAGTGTATCATGTAATCTTCTACCTTCTATACATTCCAGTGAAGTAAATGGAATTTCAGTTAATGCTTACATTTGTGCATATGTAAGAATTTATTTTAATTTAGGCATATGTAAATATACATAAGGTTCTGTGAATCAAGGTTGAGATTTCCTCACCCGACTAACCATGACAATTGCCAGGCTCAGACTAGTTGAGTCACTTTCACATTGCTGTGTTGTATTTTGTTCTATAGAGGGTTTGACTTTATCACATTTGCTGATGTATTTATTAATGGCCCATTCACATCAGATACTCGTCTTAGGAGCTCCTTTGCTCACGTTTCTTATCCACCTGCACATCCTTGATCTGTGTTTTATAACTGGAATTTCATTTGTTCAGTGTTAGTCTGCTGATATCATCAGTTCTGGTCAAATTTATATATACCCACACAGTCAGATGCACAGATGGTATAAATCACCTCATCACCGCTTATGTCAATACAACAATACTGATTAATATTTCCTTATGAACTGGACAACATATACAGAACTCCCTCCTTCCCGTTATTTTCCATTTTTAAATAAGCCTATTTCTTATGGGTTTATTATTTTGCTTTTTATAATATAGCAGCTTTTACGACGACCTTCTGTTCTGTTTTAATTAACGTGAAGAACTGCAGAGCAAATACCTCTTCTGGAGAGTTCCCTAGTTTCCTCAAAATCTGATTCAAATCAGCTACAGTTGCATAATTTATCTCCAGTCTGCTTCTTCGGAGGGTTATTACAGTGCTTCAATTTAAAACCGTTCCTAAATACAACACCATTTTTTTTCTTAATCTGCAGTTTCTGGGAGGGCATCTGCATTAAGCGAGTGTCTCCTTGCTCTGTAGTTTTCTCAGCATGCTAAATTGATCTACCTAAGTGGCTATTGTGTCCTTATTTTTAGTAGCCTGCCATTGCAGATCTGCACAAAGGCCAATCTTTCTTTTGTAAGAAAGGAGTGTGCAAAAGACATCGCATTTCAAGGGATCGGCATTTGCCAATATTGCAGTGACTTTGCAGACAAGAGAACGAAATGTCAGGGACTATGGTAATGAGGGATTCGACCAAAATGTTTCAGAAGCATAAAAAGACTGTCAGTCTTTTCCATAGTTGTTTTTGAAACAGTCACATCTTCTCCACGGCCTGGATTTTGCCATTATAAATGGGGCCAGGGAACACCACTAATTGTAAATGTAGGTAATCAGCAGGTCACTCACTACCTGTTGCATGGATGGGGCATGCACAAGAATCACATATGCAAATATTTGCATATCCAACATGCATATGCACACTACTATTGTTAATAGTACTTCGCTGGTCTCTTTCTCTAGGCTACTTACGTCCTAAGTGCTTATTCTGCTACAAGGCATTTTAAGCAGCAGAAGGTCCTAGGTAGCTTGTTGTGTGTGTCATGTTTTGTATGTGTGTGTGTGTGTGTGTCTATGTGCACATATATGTATGTAGACACAGGCAAACTCATGTGCCTGTTGCCGTTGCAGTCTTGATCAACTGTGAGTCATAAAACCAAAATACAAATGGAGCAGAAGCTACACAGATCGTTGTAAGAGAAAGGGAATAAATGGAGCTTATTTTTCTGTTTCCTGTGTCTAATATTCCTACACCTCCTTGCTTTAGTAACTGCAGTTCCCCTCCTGACCCATATCAGTCACCTTCATTAAGATCCCTCTATATTCCTCTTTTTGCTTTTTGGCTTGCCACCTGTTCCCAATTCCCTTTATTCTGTGGCTGACCAGAGCTATGAGTGTGTTCCCTGGTGAACAGCCTGCCCAAATGTCTTGGCTAGCCAGCCACCACACAGAGCTAGTGATGGCTGGATCTCTCTGTGAAAGTGTCTGTAGGGTTGCTGTGACTCATACAGCCACTATGATTTTTGTGAAACACGTAGGAGCCGAACATGCTTGAGGACCCTGTGCTTTGATAACTCTGGACAAAATGGGACAGAAGTTACTAGAAAAGGATTGACGGACTGACCCCACAACTTTATTTTTCTTTAGATCTGAGGCTTGCCATCAAGTATTGGATCCTTCAGCCCTGCTACTGTATAAATATTCTGGTGCACTGGTTGGGAATGAGCAGATCCATTGAAGACTTGTTGCTACTCCGTATAATGTTTAGGGTAGATTTGAAAGATTGTGGCTATTAAATTATGTTAAAGTATATATTCAATCGCACACTCTCCTTCCCCCAAATAGTTAACTAACAAATACCTTTTAAAAACAGTAGTTAAATCTGAAAGTGATAACTATGCTCTGCTCTACAGGTGTTTGTGAGCTGTGTTCTTGTCAATATAAAATGAAAATGTAGCAGGTCAAACACTTGTGAATAACAAAGATTCTGCTATTCTGTTATTCTCCGAACCGTAAGAATCCTCATCACTTCTCTTTGCTACAGTTCTTTAGACATAGTACAAGATATGCTTTAGCTTTTGTAGGAAAAATAAAGCACTGCCTATCAATAAACAAGCTAAGCTTTACAAGGAAAGTACCAATGTAGTTATGCCAGCTTATTAAAATTTCAGCGTCAAACCTGAGCTACTTCACTCTGTACATCTGCCTAGCTTTTGTTATGTTAGAGAAAATACAAAGTTTTCTCTTAACTGCAATGTTTTTTCCCTCCATCTTCTCTTTGCCAGACATTGAAGTGAAAATAACTATCTGTGCTTGACACAAAGAAGCTGAAGATAAAAAAGAAAATTTAAATGGAAATTGGAACTCTTAAATCATTTTCAACGGTACTCAAATTTCCTTCCTAAAATTATTTCAAGCTGTATGACGAAAAGATTGGAAATGTAGTCGGAGTGATTGCATGTGCTAACATTATACGATTTAAGAATATTTCCAAGTTTTACATTTAAAAATTTTGTTGTCCTAATCAAAAGGCTGTACAAGCATCTCTGCTGTCAGAATCAATTTGTAATTCATTACTTTTGTCCTCCAGTTTAATGGTCTTTTGTCTACACACACACATACAAATATAAATAGGCACTGTTAAAGGCTGCTGTATCTGTCTTAGGGTTAAATTGATTGGGACTTTATTGCGCACTATATAAAACTGTATTGGGCAACACATTAGGAGACATGGGAAATTATAATCTACCGGAAATCCCAATAACATCTAAAATAGCTTCTCTTGAAAAGCATTTGCAACTGTGGTCAGAGAAACAGAAAAGTTATTTGCCTTTCCTTGTGTTACATGATGTTAGCAAATTGGACCTCTGTTTTGCGCTCGCACAGTCATTCCCTAAGTGAAATGTAAGTGCTGAATACGGGAAGTCAGTCAGATGATGTCATTTTGTACTCAGTGATATAAAATGATGTGTGGTACAAGCAACAATGAACTGGGGCCTGTACCTTTTTCTGTATAAAGGTTCCCTTTCTAGCTATTTTTAGCCTTTCAGCTGTTTCTAACCTTGTCTTTTATTTCATTTTCACAGACCTACTTACCTAACAATGGGTTCCATGAAATCCTGAAGGTTCACCTGCATGTAAAGAACTCCATGACCAAGACTTATATTTAAAAAGTAGGAGGAAAAAAGGGATCTTTGAAGCTAACCTTAAAAGTGATAAGAGAACTCCAGGGAAATACATACAATGAAACACTCTATAATATAATAAAAAAATAGAGAAGCTAAGAGTGCATGATTCATATGAACTAGTTTATAACCCATAAATCAAAATCTGAATTGAAAGTTCTTAAAACTGTGTTTGAGGCAAAGCTGGTGAGCAGCTTGATCTGACAGGCAACCAGTGGACAACATCAGGCTGCAAACCAGGACATCAGACAGTAACGCTGCCATAAAATGCAGAAATAATTTTAAACCTTTCTTGTTACTGGTATATGTGAAATGCCATTGATATTCTTGCTAAAATATTTTTATTTCAGAGAGAGGTGTGGCTGTAAGCGTGAGATCATCTGCTGATGCTTAAATTTTAGTGTCTACCCAAGAAAGCACTGAGAAATTTAAGACATATGAGTTACCGTGGAGTGTCGTTAGAGTGGCTGCTTTTAGATAATTTCCAGCTGTGATTTGTAAATAACATCTTTCTTTCCTTTCTTGCTCAGGGGTAATTATGGCTGCATAAGAAATTTTAGAAGGAGTAGTTTATATTTTTTTTTTCATCTAGAGTGCTTGGCAAAGGAAAACATCCTGCTTTAGAGCTGGAAACCTGAAGAATAATGAGAGAAAGTTTCTTATCCATGATTGCACAGACGTTCAGTGGCAAGAACAGGAAAAAGAACCCAGCAGAGCTGGTTTTAACATCGTGTTTTCCTTGCTATGAGGAATTCTGAGGTTTTGGAAAAACTTTTGCTGAGCTGACAGAAAACGGGTAATACCCCAGCATTTTCATTGGACACAAATTGCCACCTTCTCCTGCCTTTCCAAGGCAGGTCCATCTCAGGAGAAACAAGACTGAGTTTTTCACCTAACCATTTATCTTCTAGAAGGCTTTTTGTCCTCTGGAAAACAGAGTTGATGGGACACCCATGGGCAGGCTGCCGTAATCAGAATTCCATGGCTCTCTCTGGCTTTCTAACTAGGCAGAAAAAGTGTGGTTATCTCCTCTCTCCCTACTCTGACTTCAGTTCCGTGGTTCCTGGCCTTGAAGATTTTTGTCCATTATTTTGACCGTGCCCTGTGACGAAATTATTCAGAAAAATTTCGCAACCAGCTTTAATACCGTATTCATGTGTCTCCTAAAACAGCCCTTTATTCATAAGCTGGCCTGAATAATGTTTTGTCTGTTGAGCACCTGGCTTTGTACAGGGCCTGTCACATCCTTTATATTCGTCTGTCGCCTACTAGGCCCTAATTAAATTTTTTTTTTTTTTTGCTGTTAAGCTAGGGCCTATGGGTCAGAGTCCCATTGTGATAGATAATATACAAAGACATAGGAAAGACAGAATTCCTGCCCTAAAGAGAGATCATTTGTGATCCACAATTTTTCAGCATTTAAATGAGTAGAGCAGCATTTGTTTAATAACATTCAGTAGATCTTGTAAGGAGTAAGGCAGGGCCATTCTTCCGTTTTTTTGGTGCTCTTTTGCATGGACATAGGCAAACTATTTATGTGCTCTTCTGTTGTGATACTGCTACAGAGCTCATTAAATTTCCTTTTCGCAAGGAAGGCCTGAGGGCTATTAATTACTCAGTTTTTCCATGTATAAAATGGGCAGAATGCTACTAATCTGTTGACAAGTCTGCAGGAAGCTGTCCAACTGTGAAATGATACTGAAAATTTCATTTTCTCAGATACTGTCATCTCCTCACAATTTCTTTTTCTAAGTAAGTTAGGAAGGCACTTCTCATTACCATGGAGACTAATATTTTATTGCAAAGATTGTAATTGCAAGCAAGTTTCAAGGTTGCAAGCGGATTTTCCAGAAATCAGGTCAATTGATGAAGTACCTGCACTCAGTGTCAGCTGCTGCAGTGCACATCATTTTCATTCCGAGTCTTATTTACATTCCAAGCCCCAGGGCTTGGCTGCCACCAAATCAATTGTGGAATTGTTGGGTTGTGATAGATTCTGCAACGGGATAATAAAGGAAAAATAACTTCACTGAAGGGTAAACTTGCTTGCATCTACCCCTGGGTATGTCAGAGTAGCAACATGTATGCAGGCAGTGACTGCAAAGGAGTCGACGCCCCACAGGATCAGATGTTGGCTTAACCATAGTGGGTTCTTCCTATAACCACAGCAAAAGATAGATGGCTCAGTGCATCACAAATCAAGGCTTGCCTAATAATAAGCATCTCTTGCAATTATTCAGTTTGATTTACTGAGAAAGAAAAAGAAAGAAAAATCTTACTGCCTGTTTTCTTCACTTTTTTTAACACATCATAAAAAAAAAGGGTTAATTAAGGTCAAAAACAAGACAAAAAGGAGAAGAAATGGCTCCAGTCTTCAAGCTGGAAGTGAAAATATTAACAGTGCAATGCAGTCCCACTCCCTGAGGCAAATATGTGGAGGGCTTTCAGCAAGTTTGTCTCTTTGAACTTTCTGTAGAAACCTTCAGGCAGAATCCAAAGACACAGTAAGAGATTTCTTGACTGCATCGTGGTGGAAGGACATTTCCACTCTTGTTTCTTACTTTTGAATTTATGCCTTCCAAGCGAGCCAGAAACTTGAAGAATTCTCCCACAGATGCTGTGGCCTGCATGCTAGGAAATGATCTAACATATTCCAGGCATCGGTTATTTTTAATAAAGGTATCTGTGACTTTACAGAACCTTTGACAACCCACATGCATTTGGAGCATTTGTATGCTTTTTTCAGTATCTGCTTGAGGACCCAGTTCTGAAAAGTGCCAGGTGCTCTTGGGTGTGTTGATTTCAGTGGCAGTAGTTGTATAAAAGTGGATCAACATTTCGGTGAGGAAGATCGGAACCGGGCAGAACTGTAGTATTAGCTAGTGTCTACGAACACTCACCTTATCTTCTAAAGCTTCGTTTTCCAAATGCGATTGAAACCCATCTTGCAAGACATCAGCTGTCTCACTGTTTGCTGTGTTTCACAGGATCAAGCCTTGGTAATGCCACGTTACTGACCTCAAATGCCAACGGCCTGGTACATCAAAAGGATGCCATCCGACACACACTTGGCTAAATTATCTTTTGGTACAACTCTATAGAGAGATTCCAGAAAATATGCTTGTGTAGCTTTAATGAACAAACATTTGTGAAGGAGCAAATTAATCCAAAAGGAGAAGTTTTCTGTTCCTACCAGGCCATCATGGTGCGCACTAACAGCAGAAATAAATGCAGACAAAGAGCCTAATATAAGACCCACTAAACCCATTTGGTGCAAAATTATAAGAGTTTAGCTGTATTACTACTCTTAAATTCTGTATTTCATGAGAACTGACACTGGAAATCCATATTATGAAAATTTATTTTAAAATATATTACTTTCTTTGTGCATTTTATTTGCATATCACGCTAGCCAAAATACTGGGCCGTAGTCAACAAACGGTATACTGAAACAAAAATAAGAGTTGTGTCTCCTCTATTTAGCAGAATGAGAGAGAAGGGAAAAAGCAGAAGATGAGGAGAAAAAAACTAAGAATCAAGGCAATAATTATAAGACAGTAATTCCAATTATGTTATCCCAGAAAGGTCTATAACATAAATTTTTAAACATTTGCTTTCATGCAGTTGTGGTCCCCTAAATATGTGACAAAAGATTAGTAGCTGTTGACAGCAATAATAAATTTTTTTTTTTTGTCAAACACACTTATGCTCATGCCATCAATTTTATAAGTCCTTCTGGAATGATATTTTTATATTTAGGTTCACCAAGTCTCATTGTGGATTGGTGCATCATAATCTCTATAAAATCCTTTAAGGAGTGAGGTAAAGCTGGTTCATACACGATAACATTTGGTTTAAGTATTTATCCATCTTGGAAATTAAATCAATCAACTTTGAGAAAGAATTTCTAAAACAGTTTTTAAAAGGTTGCGGGCTCCTTCTGAATGATAGATAGAAATGGATTGTTAAGTTTGTATAGGGTCCAAATGTATTGATATAGTTATGCCAGTGGCTTCCCATACTCTTATATGCCCAACAGTTTTGGAAAAGGGAATTCAGCTTCTGGAGCAGTGAATCTGGCACCATTCATATGCACTAGCTTCCCACACCATTGGTTCCATCTAAAGCTGAGAGATGAGCAATAAACTCTTCAGTTTCAGCTTGATTTTTTTCAGTGCAGCATTACCCCTTCCTGTTTATGGTCTTGATTGATTGTCTAACAAGGAAAGAAAAAGGAACACGTGGGGAAGGGAGGAGTTTTTCCCAATGGCTAACTTCGCTCTTGCTCTGAATTCCCCTGTGTGGCTCCACTGGCTACAAGTAGAGACTAATGAGACTAACCTTATTAGGCTACTGTGAATTCCCATCATTAAATCAAACTAATTTTCTGACTCCTATGCAAATAACGCACCCCTAGGCCATCCCCTTTTAATATCACCTTTGTTTTAATTTGTTTTAGTCTTGGAGGTATGTTAAGATCTCACATTAAGCCATCTAATTCAAAAGGTATGTTTCTCACAGAAAGGATCTTTTCTGCAGGTCGTCACATCTATGGCATTGTATCATTGGCAGTAATAACATCAATCCTTTTTCTTGCTTCCTTACTATATTGAAATTTTGGGGTGACTTATTTTGGAACAAGGTAACAGTCCTCAGCCTATATATGCTGATGCTAGGTAAGTTGCTCTCTGTGCACCCGTTTCTTGAAAGAGCCAGCTCTCACCTTCAACCTGTTAGAAAACCAGGAATAAGAACTTGGGTGGACATGTTCCGTTTGGAAAAGTTTAACATTTCCACCAGCTCGTCTCTAATTTTCATGCTAAAAATTTCAGTGACGACAAGCCAACCTGGGTAAGTTCAGTGTGCAAACCATTTATTTGTTGTTTCATTTATAAAGAAATACTTGTGTTTTATGGAATTAGTGGAATGATCAAGACCCAATTGTTGTCTTCTTCCCTGATACATAAATTTTTAAACCTTTGGCTTAGAAAATTTAACTACCTAAATAAACTACCCTGTAAAGCGTACATGAATAGGTCTCACACACAGCAAAGAAAGAAACACGTATGAATCTAATTGTTACCAGTTATTTTTTAAATCTTGAAACCCAGAAAAAGCAGTAACAGTTTGCTACAGAAACAGCAACTTGAGGACGTACTATCTGCAGGTACAGCTAGATCTTTCAGGCAGATGTATGTGCCATTTAGACATTCTAGCCTTGTCCCAAGAGTGTATTGCTGTCACATCACACAAGTTTTGTTGCAAGAGAGACCTAGAGCACCAAAATCGCCTGCTACAGATGTGTACACCACCTTCGTCTTTGTTGTTGATGATTCTCAGGTTTTGGAAGTAGGAGACCTTGTTCTGCCTGCTAAAAATTGTAGTGAATGATGTTTTTTTAAATGTGTGAAAGCCTAATCACTGTGAATTCATTCAGTATTGTTTGACAGTGTGTGTTACTAGTAATAATTAAGCCATATCTTAGCGAGAATAGGGTTCTCGTAGGAGGTCCCCAAGGGCCAATTAAGCTGGTGATGGTGTGTACTCACTGGAGGTCATTGGAATACTTGAGGAAATCATCAGTATGAATAAGGATGGATAAGAAATCCATGCTCAGATTTGGAAGATTTAAGTAGTGTTTAAATCTACCATTTAGATGCAGATTTACCATCATTCCTGTATCCCCTAAAGTTAATCACCTCTCTGATTCGAGTGTGCCATAAAGCAGGATGACAATTACTCTTTTTTTTTTTTCCCCCATAAGTTCATTGCTGGAAGGGTTATATTTTTCAGGACTACAGGAAGGAAAAAGCAACTGATCATGAAAACAATGTTCCTGTTTCTGAATTCAGCCTGCTGTTTTCAGCACTGGGTTTATTGTTCTGACTTCATCCCCATGCTAGTCGAGCAAAATCCCAAATCAGCAAAGATTGTGTACATAAAAATAAGGCTGAAAAAAACCCAGTTATTTTATTGGTATAGAGCATTATGAATGTAGGACACGAACAGAGTAATCCCTACCTGTACAGCTTTCACAATGCTGAGAAGGAGGGGAGAGGGCACAACTTGTCAGAGGGGGAGAGTACTTCAGGTGTGTAATTTACAGCAGAATGAGGTACCAAATAGGTAAAGTATGTGATAGCAGATGAAGTGTATGTAAATGTGTGCTTGTGTATAGACATATTTATACACAGACATGCACACACATATATACATTTATATATATTTATATAGGAAGGAGTGACTGTAACGACTGCTCAGAATATAATCTCTGGAAACCTGCTTGGTGGGGAATAAAGGCAGATTTTTAACCATCTCCTGGTAATTTCATTGTTATTTTTGAGCATTTGCCATAGTGCTATTCTTTTCTCTTGTATTCATATAGTACACTGCAGTCTTTGTGGCTCTGGCAATTTTACATTAGAAATTTTAAGCTTCATTGCAAGGGAGTGGAAATTTTGTGGCTCTCAGGACACAGTGTCTATTAGACAACCGACTGTGATTTCAGAGGATTGGATTTGTATTGTTAGACCCAGCTGAAGATCGGCAGGAAGGATAGTGCTTATTGGCATAACAGGAGTACAGGGCTGTGGCTGGACAGCGGAGCAAAACACTTGCACTGTAAGTCTGTTCTTAAGACTGCATCCATTTTTTCTCCTGTCTTGTTAAGCTTTCAGATTAGAAGTCCAGAAGGGCTGTAGGGGAACTTATGCAGAAACATATAAAAAACCAGAGAGTAGTTTTGCCTAACCAAGGTTGGAAGTAGCTTTGAGTAGGGCATCATGTGTTGGTTTCTTTCTGTATGTATATATACAGCCATGTATACATATACTGATGTTTGGTGCATACGCAATATATTTTGTTATGAAAGTAAAAGGCAAAGTCGAGGCAAGTCCTGCTCCATCTAAAAAAGAGTGCATACATTCCTATGGGCTTTCAGTGGGCTGAGATTTTCAAAGACAGCTTTAATAAACTAAATACAGAGCAAAGACTTGTCATATTTAACTTCTAGCTGTGTATTTAGGATGAAAACATGTAGCAGATAGACACAGCATTGAACCACCTAGCACTGAAGCTATTTTTGGCAAGTACATTTAAGTATGGTACATATTCAAAGTATTTCTGTATCTTCTCCCAAAAGATAACCTAGTAATTTTTAGAGATAAACAAAATGTCTGGCCACCCACTAGATGGTGGCAAGGAGCATAGTTAGGTAAAATTGTATTTACAACAGGGTATGTACTATCTTTTTAGCAGCAGAACCAGACTAATGTACCACCAGATTCTTCCCCATGGGTAGACATTAGAGCTAATCCTGATGAATAGGAGGAAAGTTGTGGTGGTGTTCTAGGACAATAAACTTGCCCAGTTAGCCATGCTGTGGAGAAGCAAGAAAAGGAATAGTGTGTGTGTTTATGCAGATGCTAAATGGTACAAACGGTGCTACAGTTGAGATACACCAGCAACAAAAATATTTCTCAGTGATAGCCGTGTTACAGAGCTGCAAAAGTGTGCTGATACCTTCAGAAAAACAGAACACACATGGCAGCAAATATTTCTTGTTGCTAAGACAGAAGAGTGGTCCTGGTGAGTTAGAATACCAAAACAAAACCTGTGCGACAGCTGAAGTGCCTGCCAGTGTCTTCTTTTGCACTGACCTGTGCTGCATCGCCTTAGTTCTCTTCAGCAGTGGCAGGTGAGGACCCTCACAGATACGCAGTCAGACCCGTCAGCAGTGAATCCAGGCTAACTCTTTGCTCGAAGGCATTATGCATAGTGTCTCTGGAAAGACAGATTCCTCATTTGATGCCATAGGGGTGGTGTTATTAAGGGAGGCAGTAAGCAGGGAACAGTCTGTAGCTGACTTCTGAAAAGGTAATGCTGAACACAGAAGGCACCTTTACCATCTGCATCCCCTGTTATAAAAACAAGACAGCTGCCGTGAAAGTATTGGGGTGTTCCATATGTGTTACACATATATCTGCTGCGAAGGGCTAGTTTGTATGCGCTGCTGAGGAGTTGGGTTGCCTGTTCGTCAACACAGCTACAGAAGTGCTGAGGGATCAGCAGAATTTCACAGAAGAAATTTTCTTGCACTTATAAATAGAACAGGAATCTCTCCCTCCCCCTCTCACCCCCCATGAATGGTATGTGGATCGTAAATAACAAAACAGCTTACAGAAACTGCGCGAGAGGCAGGGTATCTGCTACTGTGTCTGACAGAGGCTGAATATAAGCAAAGTCAGTCTCAAATTGTTTAAGGAAAAGGACATGCGTTGGTGGAAGATTTTTTTTTTGCTATAGTCTACAGGAAAAATAAAATACACAGTAAATGAAGTAAATATATTGTACATAAAAGTACTTTGCCTTAACTCTTAAACACAGTGTTTGCTGAGGGTTCCCAGATTCCAATTCAATAGAAAAGACCACTGTAAACTTTTAGTTGTCTTTATAGACATGTAAAATTCCATCATCGCTCTAAGAAATGTGGAAAAGCAACCTGAGAGTGGTACTTTCTCACTATTAAATGTTTAATCAAATAGGTGAGTTTAATCTTAAAAGAAGGGGGAGCACATTGGAGAGAGAAGAAAAATGTGAGACTGTAACAAGGAGGGGAGGATTCTTCTGACTCCACTTCAGATATCTACAACGCAGTCAGAGTCGTCATCTCTCCAGTGACTACTAGGGAAGCTGGATACTACCCTCTTACCACCCATGCAACATGTTTTGACACAAGTGGAGCTGAGGATCTGTGATTTCACCACTTAGCCCATTATAGGGTGCTGGGTAGAGCACTGTCCTGTCTTCTTCAATCCCATGTCAAAACCCGCACCTTTAATCTGGATGATACCTCTTCTCCTGTATCATTGTGCATCCCAGCCTTCTTACTAATGTGAGCACTCCATATTTATCCCAGCTTTCCCATATGGCTGTTTGTACCAGAAAGCCCATATAATGTTACACAGTGGCTGCCATGTAAATTTACTCTGCTATGATCTGTCTGCTTAATGATTTCTTCCATTTAACTACCTTGCTGCACAACAGCGGCTAACAGAGTGTCCCTACCTTCTGTTTCAGGCCCTATAGCACTAAGCTTACCCAGGAATAATCAAGTTTGGCTTTTTAAAAGATCATATTTTTCTTTGTATAGTCTGTAAACCACCAGTGATACGCAGAGCAAGCAAATAAAAGGCTCTATGGATTGCCTGTCTGGAACACCTTATGTTCAAAGCTCTTGTAATGTTTTTCCTAGCACACAAGTACATTAAGAAAGACTGACACCTGCAGTCACACATAATTAGGTCAAACAAGAACATCTATAAGATGATGAAGAATGAATTAGGAAGGTCTCTACTTCAATCACAAAGGCTGCTTGAAGTCACAAGGGTTGTAACTAATTCTTAATTCCACTCTGCATTAACAGCAATCCAGAAAATGTTCTCCAGGCCCTCTATCATACTTTAAATTAAAGAGTAAGCTCCCCCCAGCCACCAAACCCCACACCCCCCCCAAAAAAGAAGGGAAACAAAAAAGAACAAGTGCTTGTTTGTTCTTACCAGCAACAGAAATGCTATTTGGACAGTGCTGCTCACTGGATTGAGTGAACAAGGACTGTGTTGGACTTTCAAGCAGCCTGTGTGTCCTGAGTGAGCCTTATAAATACATTTATGTTGGTGTCTCTCAAGCATGAAGAATGTTGCAAGTCACATCACTAAATATCCTTAAAGTGACAGAGAAGACTATGCTATGAATTTGCTATTGTTCTCCTTTAAGTTTAGGTCTGATATACATCTAAAGCTGAGTCCCAGTAATTTATTCCTACACAACTCCTAAAAAGGCCAGGGCTTTTCTCTCTGCAACAGGAGCACTGCCGAGGCGAAACAGTTTCAACAGCCGTTCATTTCCAGACCATGGCCAAGTATGTCTACATGACGCGTTGAGGGCAAACCAGTGGCTTGAGGGCAAACTGTCAAGACTGAATTTGTGAGTCATGCAGGCCAGTCTGTCAGTGGGAGCGCAGCGGCACATCCCCTGCAGATTGTTCAGAAGCCCACATCTTCTGTCATCCTTGCTTGATCAGCAAACCTGGGGACACAGGGACAAGAGCGCCAGGAAGCGATTTTGTATACAGGAAATGGATGGGAGGCAGAATGGACCATACTCACAACTTTTGTTCTTATACAGCATTATAGGCAAAACTGTGGTCTTGTTTAGCCACCACACAAACTCTTCGTTTAACAGTTAGCTACTTGACATTCCTTTCATACCCATTCTCAAGCTCCAGAGAGTTTTGTGGTTATTGACAGGCTATGTAGAGTGAGTGTCTCTTTTAATATGCCTTACCTTTGGCAAAGATTGCACCCCTTTAGGAAGCTCCAGCTTAAAATTGGTATCGTGATTGTCTCAGAATTTACAGTTTCTCAAGGCAAGCAATGTCACTCTGGAAATGATGGTACCTTTTTTAGATTGGTAGAATTGCAAAATCTTGCAGTGCGCAAAGTATCCTGTTCATTTTTTTCCTCTGCTGGAACTGCTCCTGAAAGTGTGGAGTAGAGTTTTCAATGGGATTTATATCATCTCTTTCGGGAAGACCATCAGACAACAGACAGTGGTAGATTTACATCACTCTTGATCTATATCTGAGCTAGTTGTTCTGGGCTTCTTTATAGTCAACAGGAAGAAAAATAGACATCCCTCGATCCCCAGACTTATTTTAGAGATTTGCATAAATAGCAGCTAAATCTAACAAAGTCTGTCTCCTTTGACACTGGAAGCTATGTGTCAGTTCTCAGTCATGAGATCCTCCCAAAGAGAGTTCTAGGAGCCAGCCCCTGACAAAAGCCTCTCAGTGTAATGGATTGTTTTAGTTTTTTACTTAAATTCTTAAATACATGATAGAATAAGCATATAAAGAATGTTGTGGTACAGATAATACATTAAGAATTCATAGCTCCAATAATATGAAATACATAAACAGTAATTGAATTGAAAGTGTATGTTTTGCCCAACATATTGTTATTAGGTAGTGAATCTATTCTGGATGAATCTTACCTTATTTGCCTAAGTTTAATGATAAAGAACTTCAAAAAGGAGCTTGGGAGAGTGTGCAGATGGAAACCACAGCATGCGCACTAATTCAGTAGGGAAGAAATACTGCTGCAAAGCATAATTCTTCTTTTATTATTTTAGCTCTGATATAATATAAATTTAATATATATTATAAGGTATTACCAATACTAAATGCTATTGATTTGTATAAGGTAGATGAGTGAAACTACTGATAATAAAAAACTTTCTCACTCTTACATGAGATAAATATTAAAACGCCCATTTTTTAATGAGCTGCCTTCTCTGGTTTTGCTCATAGGAAGCTCTGAAACATTTCTTGAGTGTGAGTGTTCTCACTACCAATGTTTCCTGGTCACCTGATTTCCTGTATAAAATTTTTATCTATGTATTGTTAAAGACCTACTTATAGTATTAACCCATAGTATTTAATACTAGGATCTGATATATGAATTAAGATTTATTGGTGGGTCTGCAGAAGCCTCCAGATGCTGCATTTCATACCTGCCAATGATTTCTGCAATGCTTCTGAATTAAACCACAGATCCAAAACCTTGAGGACCACTGGTAGTGGTTTGAATGGGGAAAGGAATTCAAAAGAACTCCACGTCACACAAAATTCACAATTCAGTCTCACCTCTCATTGTAACACCAGTTACATACATGATCTTGAACATCATTTCGTTTTCTTCTCAAGTCTGAACCCCTGTGGATAATTTCAACTACCTTATTCTTGCATTCCAACACTGGTCCAAAATCCATTGGCTTCAGCAAGAGCTTTTCAGCTGACTTTCAAATGAGCTTTGGATCACGTCCTTAGTAAATATGGATCAAATACAGAGGAAAATAGTTTCCTAGGACATTCTCTGTCAGGATTCTCCATTTACCATTACATTTTATAATGATAGCCTCTTCAGCTTCACTCTCAGCAATTGCTTCAGATCAGTGGAAAGGCCTTTTTCTCTTCTTAATAAAAACACATTTAAAATATCTCTTGCAATCTAGCCTGCTGTTACCAGTTGCAAAATATTCTATTACATTATGCATGGTTCTTGACTGTTCAGGGCATAGAAAAACCCACCCTACTATCGTTGATTAATGATTTTAATGCTATGGCAAATGTTTTCACTTTATTATTTTTGATAAATGCAGCAATCTAATGGTATTTATGCATTCATAATATGTGTTGTTAATAAGGATACCTATTTGGTATTAATAAAGTCAATTTGAAATTAATTTACTCGACTTCAGAGATTTTTTTTGTGAAGAGGCTTCACAGTAAAGAGGAGTCGGGTAGTGGAGATTGGTTATTGCTCTGGGGTCATGTGTTGCTGAATAATTTTGCATCCTCCCCCTTTCATGTTTTTCATGATTCTGATAATGGTTGTGATTCACTACACATAAAATGAAAGCTTAAGTGCATGTATTACCTTTTCTAGTTATTTGAATTTTGATTCTAAAGACAGAAAACTGAGGAGTTATATGTGAACAGTGTATCCTTTAAAAATGTGTTAAGTAATATATATTTTGTGTTCCAAACTTCCGGCATCAGTTGGTTTAAATTTTTAGAATATCCAACACTTTACTAGAAGATGTGAAATGTAAGGGGAAAGACAAGATAATCAGTATTATGTAGTAATTATGCATAAATAAACAGTAATAAAGATCAGAATGAATGCATAGAAAATGGAAATAATTGCTTTGCAGATGGAAGAAAAACACATGAGGTTAATTCACTTGGGGTGAAAATACTGAGCATCAACGGACCTACTAGTGTAGCATCAATGGTATGCAAGATCAAATTATGATGTAAGGAATAATTTATGACATAAAGGTAAATGAAAATGGCATAAAATGCAATAAGTTTTGCCAAGGGAAGTTTATGCCAGAATAATTGGATTCATTTTTTGGATAACAGATTTTATAAAGCAGAGATACATGGAAGATCTAATTTGTTTTGTTCCGGATGATGGATTTCATCTGACTAAATGCATGTGCCTGCTCTGGAGACAACTATTTCTAAATTAGACACCCCATGCTCCCTTTTTAGTATTTTTAGTAATACCAAAAAATAGTTCCTTTTAGGGTATGATTCATCCCATCCTAAAGTTAATGTCCAAAATAAGTCAGACAAATGACACCTACAAGTGCCTATTTCTCTCTATGGACTGTAAAGTTAGCCAGGGGTGATGAGCGCAGCTGTAGATGACCACCCTAAAGACATCTGAAGTTAAATGGGAGCAATCCCACTGAGACTGACTAATTTATGAGTAAAGCATCTGAAATGATGCCCGCAGGAAAGTGCTTATTAATAAGACAGAGGTATGAACCTTAAGTTAGTTAGGGAGCTGTTTAAAGTGAAGATGAAAATGGGCAATATTGAAAAAAGGATGTAATGGATTGAAGCGACCTACTAAAAGCCTTTTTCATGAATAAGCCTTGTAGTGGATGTTAGTATTTTTGTTAATGTTTTTGGCATGAGAAGTAGGACTGAGCTACTGATATCTGATATGGAACTGGGTCGCACTGTCTATACTGAGGAGAACTAGGATGTCATACAAGAAAAGTTAGATAACCTTGAGGATAGAACAGTGGGAATGAGATGAAATTTAATACAACAAAGTATAAATACTGAAGTAAGGGAAAAATATGAAAATATTGCCTAGGTGCCTAGAGTGTATTTCAAAAGAACATAGATGTCCAATTTTAATAGAAAAATTACAAAAAAACACCCCAAATCCAAACTGTTCAATCTTCTGTACACCTAAAAAGCAATAGATCCTCCAGTTTTCTACTGAAAATTAATTATGTGCCTAAAGTTTTTTATTCTGCATAGTTAAGAGTACTACTACTGTGGCTGAGCTGAGCATCTGCAAACTATTCCCTGTCTGGGCGTCTTTGAGAGTGATAGTCTAAGGTCCATGAAGACAGCAGTCTTACTAAGCATTTTCTAGTTATACCTAACGAATTAACAGTCAGTATTATCATATTTCAAAATCATCAGATAGAAGCAGAATAGAAAAGCCTATTTTCTGGTCAGTGACATAGTTTCTTGCATGTCTGAGAGGTATGCAGCTCAACCAATGCAGAGCTTAACCATCTGGTTGTAAGAAAGGCACTCTTCATTCTTCAGGTACAGCAAAGAATTCAGGAGCCAGCGAGGCCAAAAGAGTATGCTAGGGATCTCTTGCTTGCCAGCACAAAAGTTTAGTTGCTCTTTTTTAATCATGACTGCTTCGCTCAGTGAAGTGCTAACAGAAACCCAGGTGACTGATTCCAGCTAAGTGGTGTTGCTGCTTGGTTACTTCCTATTAATTTCTTTAACAGTGGCCCACTTGTACAAAGAGATGAAGGGTTAAAATTCCCTTCTGCCAATAGGCAGTTACAAACCTGAACCCTGGTCGCTGTGGGAAAAATGAAACTCTTCCAACCCAAACCATTCTATGATTCTTTTGAATACAGAAGACTATGAATAGTTGTCTAGAAAATACCTATAGTAATGCGTAGATCTGTGACTTGTTTCATCTCAAGACAGACACTTAAAAGCAGACAAATTAATCTTTCTGGGAGTGCTTGTTTCTCTCCTTTGAGTATAAATGGAGCCTAGCTATGTCATTGAGATGTAGATTTATAGGTAGGATATTACAGGTCTGCATGTGTGTAACTTAGATACTTCAGTGCAAAAGGTGGTTTTTGCCTCTGAATCCATTCCACATCTGATCATATGTCTGCATTCAAAACCTGCAGGCAGTCCTGCAAATTTCCCCTTTCCTCTGACTTGGCATTGCTCATGGTACAGTTTAGGTATTGCTCCACTCCGTGGATTGATTTTTACAAAGCTCATATAACCCATATACCTCTTCCATAGATGGCAGGCACCTGACTCAGCATTTTGGAGGTCACTCCTAAGTTTTGTGGATAACTTCTACATGCTGAATATCACATTGCTTAAGACAAATGGGCCATCAGGATGTCCCAGCACTTTTGAAATGCAGGAATTCAGTAACTAGAAACTCAGTCCTGGTGAGCGTTCAGCCAACAGCAGATGGTGAATATTTTGCTCTACTCTGACATGGCAACCAGCTCTGTACGTGGCATAGAGGCATTTGAATCTCG
>NW_010234131.1:29056-29521 GCF_000690775.1 Eurypyga helias | reverse complement strand
TGCTTCTCCCAAGAGGTGAATCCTACTTTAATTTAAAAATTGTTGACATGAAGCATCAGCTTCAAATTGATCAGCTAGTGTTCTGTGCCCCAAAAGTTAACTGGGAGGAAGATAACCTTTTCTTTTCCACATTCAGGCTCTGTTTTCTTAAGCAGAACATTTTAGTGCCCTATTCTTTGTCATAATCTTTTCAGTGTCAGAGCTCATTTTTTCAATTGGTCACCTGCAGGCAGCAGGGGCAATGATTTGTTGTATGATGATTTATGAGGGTGAACAAAGAATTACTTGTTTCATATGGCTTGTATTTCAGGAAATTCTGAAGGCTGAATGTAACCCAAGAAGTGAGCATACTGAAAATGATGGCTCTGGTGTTTAAAACAAAACAAAACAAAACAATCCTTCAACAAATTTAAAAGCAAGTGAAACAAAACCAGCACAGAGAGGATGATCATTTGTGTGCCTTTC
>NW_010234131.1:0-28969 GCF_000690775.1 Eurypyga helias | reverse complement strand
GGTACACATTTTGGAGAAGAATTTAGAATACCTCAAGCTATTTTCTTTCTTTTGCTCACTTCTCATCTGTATCACCAAACATCCCTACTGTGTGTTTTGGTTCTGAGGAGGAGGGGATTCTGTAGCTTGGTGTGAATGCCTTGGATGGGGGCCAGCTATCACTGTAAGAAGAGGAATAGATTATATTTAATGCCATTTTTTTGTTCTTTTTAACTCCACATCTTTCTTGACATTGTTACACCAGAGTTCAGAGAAGCTAGCTGCCTTTTGTGGTACATTGCAA
The DNA here is from genome assembly GCF_000690775.1 of Eurypyga helias. Classification (NCBI taxonomy): domain Eukaryota; kingdom Metazoa; phylum Chordata; class Aves; order Eurypygiformes; family Eurypygidae; genus Eurypyga; species Eurypyga helias. Next base: position 28,686 of record NW_010234131.1, on the reverse strand, counting down.
TAGAAGACCAGTTAAATTTTTTTTTTTTTCCCCCTCCACTGTCATTTGCCATTTTCTTTCCTTCTCACAACTCATCAGTTTTTCAGCCAGGCTTAGGTAAAAATCATAACATACTTCATTACTTCTATCAGGCCTCTTGCAATGCCAGCTATTCCCATGAATTCTGAAAATTTGGACTCTTTCCAGGAGAATGGACTGAAGCATTGGAGAAGGTCAGTGAAACATCATTTTTCATTTTACACTGCTACACTGCTCACAACTGCTCTGCTCTCACCTTTTCTGTGGTAGCCGCTCTTCGCTGCCCTAAGCTATAGACCTCAAGCTGATAGAGGGAACTGAACTTTCAGAAGGCGGCGAAGACACAAGCTGCCTACTGCTACCATCAGTTGCAGGGGAAGCTGGGTTTTTCCTGGCTGTGGGCAGCAGATGTTCATGAAGTAACTGCCAAAAAAGTGTTTGGGGAAACAATACATGTGTTACTTGTCACCAGAGTATTAGGGAAGCCAATAGGTTGCCCAGTTCTTCACTCGACATGGTGACATACAGTGAAGTGGTAGATGAGACTGTGCAGTCCCAAAGTCCAGCAGAGAATAAAGATCTAGGAATGATTTCCCAGACCTGTCAATTGTGCTTCCTGTGCAAAAGCTGAATGGAAATTATTCCAAGCTACTGCGGCGCATGTATAATGCATGGGAAAAAAGCCTTAAAATGTTAGCATATATATAAGCATTACCAGCTGTCCTCTGGTACAGAAGAGTGCCCTTTTCCCTTCTCCCTAGGCTGAATATATAACTTCTTACTCTTACTAACACTTGACAATCACACCCACGTTTTATCCAGGTAGCTAGGAAATCGCCGTGGCTCTGTTCTTTTATTCATGCATGGCATGTCAGAATAGAAAGTTGTAACCTGTTGAAGATGTGCTTCTATCAAAATGCTTTTAAATTGTACTTGGAAGTAAAAGGTTCCATTTGGCTTCACTTTTTTAACACCACTGTTAAACCTAAAACTGGAATAAAAACAAATCACTTGGGCTGTAATATTTAAAGTGCTAATAAAAGCTGGAAAACAGCGCTAGGATTTAGTGCCCCGGGTGAGTGCTACAGAAGTACCTGCAGTGCTGTGTCCATCTGTGGAACCCACAATATAAGGAGGATATAGGCCGGTTGGAGCAAGTCCAGAGGAGGCCATGAAGATGCTCAGAGGGCTGGAGCACCTCTGCTATGGGGACAGGCTGAGAGAGTTGGGCTTGTTCAGCCTGGAGAAGAGAAGGCTCCGGGGAGACCTTATAGCACCTTCCAGTACCTGAAGGGGCTACAAGGAAGCTGGGGGGGGACTTTTTACAAGGGCCTGTAGTGACAGGACAAGGGGTAACGGGTTTAAATTGAAAGCGGGGAGGTTTAGATTGGATATCAGGAAGAAATTCTTCCCAGAGAGGGTGGTGAGGCACTGGGACAGGTTGCCCAGAGAAGCTGTGGATGCCCCATCCCTGGAAGTGTTCAAGGCCAGGCTGGATGAGGCTTTGAGCAACCTGGTCTAGTGGAAGGGGTCCCTGCCCATGGCAGGGGGGGTGGAACTTGGCTGGTCCTTAAGGACCCTTCCAACCTAAACCATTCTATGAATCTATGATTCTATAAGTTTCCAAACAGCAGCTAACCTTACATAGCAGCTCTGGGGATGTATCTTGTCTCCTAAAGGGGGAAAAAAACCCCTTTTCAATGCAAATCTAAGAAATAAAATGAAATTTGAGATCAGCATACTTTGTTAACGCCAAAGAAGGTCTAGCTTCAGAGTGATGCTAAAGGATATTCACCATCCATGTTCTTTCTTCCGTCTCTAATGTGAATGACTTCATAACCCTCCTTGTCATACCCTCACTCAGCAGTCAGTTTGAGTTTCAGCCAAAGGACTTTTCCTTGGTTTTTGTAGCCTTGCTTTTGTAGCCTTTGGCCAGTGGTAATCATCAGGACAGTGGCATCAAAATAAATGTCCTCCTAGGGAAGCTCACACACCTGCTTGACAAACCATGGCCATTCTGGAGCTTCCACAGCAGGTTTCTTCTAAAATACATGTCAGGTTTCTTTAGGCTGTAATCACTTCGAACTGTATCAGTGCCCCATCAGTCTCTCAGCAGTGTGACACATCTGAATTCTCCTTTAGTAAATATTTTGTGCTTCATGCATGGTGAAATAAGAAAAACATGTTAAAAACCGAGAGTTACGCTTTGTTTTCATTTTGAGATGTTGTGTCTAAGCAGGTAGGGAGAGGTGCCTGCATTAATTCAGAAGAAAGGTGAAATTTATTTTACCCAACATAAGCTGTATAAAAATCAATTCTTCAGTCTGTCAGGGTGTCTCATGTTCCATAGGGTGGCCTGAAACCTGTCTTAAATGCCAAACTCCAAGGGTTGTGATCAGTAGCACAATGTCTGCCTTGAGGCCAATAGTGTACAACCAGCAATACTATGGCTGGTACTGTTAAATGTCTTTATTAATAGCCTGGATGATGGTAGAGAGTGCAGCCTCAGCAGAATTGCAAATTATAAAAAACTTGGAGGATTGGTTATTAGACAGAATGGTTATAGTTATGCTGCCATTCAGTGGGACCTCAACAGGCTGGAGGAATGGGAAAACAGGATCTCATGATGTTCAGCAAAGGCAAATGCGAAGTCCTACACCTGAAAAGGAATTACCCCATGCACCAATATAGGCTGCGGGCCAAGTGGCTGGGAAGTAACTTTGCAGAAAAGAACTTGGAGGGTCCTGGTAGACAATACAATCTTGCAGCAGAGAAAGCCAACACCCCTGAGCTACATACATTAGGAAGAACATGGCCAGGGTATCAAAGGTGATCTTTCCCCTCTAGTCAGCATCTGGAGTGCTTGGTCCAGTTCTGGGTTCCTCAGTGCAAGGGACACAGGGATATACTGGAGTTAGTTCAGCAAAAGGCCTCAGAGATGATTATGGGGTTGGAACATCCTTCTGTGATATAGAAGAAGCTGAGAGAACAGGGAATGTTCAGCCTGGAGAACAGAAGGCTCATGGGGTATCTAATCAACTTGTATGAATTCTTGAAGAAAGGGCACAAAGAAGAGGGAGCCAGGCTTTTTCCAGTGGTGTCCAGTGACAAGAGACAATGAACATAAGTTGAAAAAGGGGAAACTCATAAGAAAACACTGAATTCCTGTAAGGCTGGACAACCACAGGGACAGATTGCCTAGGTAAGTTGTGGGGTCTCCATCCTTGCAGGCATTAAAACACTGAATGGACATGGTGCTGAGCAGCCTGTTCTACTTGACCCTGCTCTGAGGGCCATTGGACTAGATGATGTCCAGATGACCCTTCTGACCTCAACCATTCCATGATTTTGTGAACTGGGAGGTTGTTGTCTCTGTAATCACTCTGAGTGAAGGATAATAATTGTCACATACCTACTGTTCCTTTAGGCCCTGTACAAAAGAAAGACCAGAGAACAGAAACATTGAGGAGTGGTGTCTCCCCACTGAAAGATGGTGGAAATGCTGAAGGTTGTAGAGCTTCTACAAGTTGCCACATATCATAACTTCTTATTCCACCAGTGCCATCTACTGTATATGAACTGGAAACAAACACCTCAGGAAAAATGATAATTTGCAGAAATACAGCTTTTTGTGTATTTACTAAATCATTGCATTCTGACTGGAGGAATTGCAAAGAACAGATGCTAACTGATACAGTAGCTCACACCCTACCGAGAGAATAATGCGGCAGTCCTTGCTCTACTTGCTAAGATATATTTAAATTTAAAATGGCCTTACATTGTTTCATTTCTCTGTGTTATAATGAACATTCATTTCACTGAATGATCCAATAGAAAAATTGGCTTTAGTTTTTACTCAAATTTCCTGAGGGCTTCAGAACAATAAACACTTTGGCTACACCTATTGGCATTTACTGCACAACAGGGATATGTTCCTCCCATTCTGCTACATTGAGAGGGAAGAATATTATCACCTATATCTCATTGTTACTTCCATTACAATTGCTCTCTTGTGATGAAATTCAGAAATGAGGCATTTTTCATTAATGCAGTTTACCATGGAAACTCGTGTGAGATAATCTACTTCTGCTGCGTCTATTGGTAGTAGAGAGGACTTTATTCTCAGACATAACTATATTCCTGGCACTATATTCTTTTGTCATGCTCTTGGCTGCAAATAAGGCTAAAGCAAAAGCACTGGTATATGCACAAGTACACGTCTGTGTATATATGATACATATGTGTAGGCGTATGTGGAAGTATGTACATCCTCGTACACACAAACACTTGTGTGTGTAGAAGTATGGGGTCGGAGGCAGCTCATGCTAGCTTGATCCTCCAGCACAGACCAGGTCTAGAGCTAATTGGCTTCACTGTCCCCTCTTCATGGTGGGAGGAGCTCATGGGGACCTTGATGTCACCCATTACCCCATGGAAGGTTTGGCAGTGTTCCCTCTCTCCAGCCTGGCATATGAGTGCTGAAGAGTGCAGGTAGGGGACATTTCCTAGACAAGCAGTTCTTTTGTAGGAAAATTGCAGGTTTGGTTTGATTTAAAGTGTTTGTGAAATGGAGACTCTTTCTGAAAAATGTAATGCTTTGTTCTGGTGTATTCTAAATGTTGTTTCAATTACATATTCCAAAACCATGTTTCACTACTGCATTTAACAAAATTTATTTTGACTAATAGTAGTAACAATCTTAAAAATACGCTAAAAAACAAAGGGAGAAAAAGTGCCTTGTTTGGGTTTGATGAAAATTTTTTGTAACCTTAGGTGCTTTTTAAATTTCTTCTGACTCCAATCAGGGAAATTTAAAAATAATGCTTGGAATAGACTCAAAATGTTTTTCTTTTATTTGCTTTTTTAAAACACACACTGTTTTGCCAAGCATTATTCTTGGTCTTTTAAAGTATGTGGATACGGCTTAATTTTGAGTGAGTTTGACTTGGATCAGCCTTGGCTAATATGGGCCTAACCTTATGTAAACTCAGCCTTAACTGTGGTGTGGTTTGCATGTAAGGTAAGTTAAATAATCTAAACCTATTTGATCTCATAAATTATATTTCATTTTAGGCAAGAAATTATGCTAACCTGTTTTTTCTCCAGCTATGCTGGTTAAAAAGTGAAATTTAAACCAATTCCTAACTGGTGAACCTTGGGCTACCTGTTCACAGGACCCAGAAAATTGCCACTGGGAACTGAAACATGGAGTTAGTGTAGTGCTTTAATGGCAAATCCATCCTTCCTATATAGCAATTAATATCAGAAGGTAACTCAATTTAGAGTAAAATAGATATAAGAGAGCACCAATGTTCTCTTTCACCAGCTAATGGATAGCAGACAACCTCTGAGTGAACTTCTGCATCTGTCTCTGCTGGTTGCAGATAAAGTTGTCCAATGAGTAGTTAGACAACTGAAAAATGAAATCTTTTGTACAGGCTTGCACTCTTCACCCCTTCCACAGGAAACATAACTGCCTCTTCAAGCCCCTGTGCCTACCCCTGTAGCGTCTCCTCGTCTCCTTTCCTGTTCCCATATTCACAGTACTGTAAATTTCCTCCACTTTTTTTTCTACAGTACTTTACTATCAGTAATAAAAGAAGTATTTATGAGATTTATGACAAAATGATGATTTATGATGATAAAGAAGGTCTTAAAAATATGAGCCGTCTGTAATCCAGTGCAGGAAAGGATTTGAAATGGTAGCTCAGAAAGGTGACTATGGTGTGTATCTCAGTGGCTGGCTGATCCTGAAACCTCAGACTGACAACTACAAATGTAAATCTACTTAAATATTTAATCACAGACTTTTTATATAATAACAATCAGGAAGCATGCTTCTTCTGTAACTCCTAAAATAAAGATCTTAGGGATAACTGAACAGAACATTATTTATTCCAATTCCAATGTTTTATTCAATCAAATTGCAACTACCAGGACTCGGGATATTCTCTGTCCACTTCACACACAAAAATCAGGATCCCTGCTGTGGATCAGTGGTTCAGGCTTCCTCATAATACAGACTTCTTGCCAATATGAGCTTGTCCTACTGGTTTGAAATATATTTGTTTACTTGCCTCTCCACTTCTTCATTTTGAAGAAGGGAGGGTGAATTTATGTTTAGTTGGTGGAATGGTCCTTCACAGAAAAGACAGTGTTTTTTCTTATTTCTTGGCTTCTTCTTTCCTTAAGGAATTTGTAACTTGCTATGCTTTAATTTTGATTTATTTCAGCTTTCCTGTTCCTCCCCAGTGGCCTCTGTGGTGCTTATTCACGAATCTTTCTTGTGGGTGAGAATTCTTACTGTATTATCTGGAATAGAGGAGTATTTTTCTGCCCTCTCCCTTTCATTCCTGCAAGAGTCAGCCCCCCTGTCAGTGGCTGAAGCCTATTCACAGTACATGTAAGGTAAGGTATTTCCTTCATAGCTATGCTGGTACCCTGCCATCTTTGGATGAGCATCGTAAAAGAAGGCTAACACTGCAGTTAAAAGGGGAGTAGGAGAAGAGGAGGAATCTAGGTTCTCAGATTCAGTCAATTAAAATACATTGCTTCATGTAGTTACAGGATGATAAGAAGAATTCATTTCTCACAAATCACTTTTTCTAATCTCCTTTCTGGCCTACATCTTAAGCACTCTTGTAATTTCTTTTAATAAAATTATAGTTTAAATGTATGGCTTTTCACTGTTTCACAGTTTTTCCCTTTTGACATACAACACAGGGTATATTTTCTGGTAACAGAAGAAAATGGTCTCCTAATGCTGTTCCCAACATTAGTCCTGTTTGTAAGGCAATTTATTGAAGGAACTTATATTCGCTATTCTAATCTATCCTGTGTCTGGCTGACAACCACATCGAATATACTTATTGATCAAGAAGATTGTAAACAAATCTAAACAATGGGTTTATTAATTCATCTTGTCAGAATGGAAATAATGAATTACATTTGACAAAGTAGATGGTGGTGAAGAGCCTCGTGTCTGTGTGGCCTCTCTTCTACAGAGGTGCCCAGACAGAGGTTTATAGGTCAAAACCAAGGCAGGAAGATGGATCTAGCTGTTGGGGTTTTGAAAAGATAGGCAGGGTATTTGTTAATGCATACATTTTACTCATAAAGAAAGGCTGTAATTATTTCAGGCAGCAAAGGTTAAGCAAAGATTCAGGGTAAGAAATACATAGATGGTATCAAGACAATCCACTGCCTCTTCAGATCAGTAGACAAGTCAAAATACAGATATTATGCGTACCAATTTTTTTCAGGAAGCCAATAAACACGAGATCTTGAAGTATCATTCCACCCACTTACACATAAGAAAGATCACAAGAGATAGGTAAAGGAAAGATCAATGAGGTCATATTTTCTCTTTACCAAACCCCAAACCTTCTTTCTAGTGTCCATGACTTGCGTTAGGCCAAACATTACTCAAGTTTTCACTTAGACCCTGGTTCCTTTTGCAACCTTTGTCACTTTTCAAACATTCTGTACCAAACATTCTGTACTTTTAGCTATTAAACACCCAGATGTATGTAAACTCATTGATGAAAATTAATGGTAGGATTTCCCAAGTTCTCCAAAGGTAAATTTTTGTTATACCTATGGCATTACAGAGGTAAAAAAAAAGCAAAGAATCAACTCAAACAGGCCCCTTGTCTCATATTTATCAGACTTTGCAGGAGAATAAGCTGGAGTCTGTTTTTAATTTTCATGCCTTGCATACCTTTCCTGTAACTCTGTTGGCCTTTTAACAAGAAACAGCAGAAAGCTGAAAGCTACCAAGGAAATCTACTGTTTTCAAAGTCACAACCTCCAAGTGACACCAGAGACAGTTCTTCTCAGGTGCATGAGTGTACCCATGGCTCCTAACTGTCCTGAGCAACCTCACCTGAGACCCCCACCTGTACACCCACTTCCCATGAGTCAGAAGTCCCATTTTGGCTCAGCCCTGGACTTCCAACCCTCCCCTGAGCTACACTGTGGGTGTACCTGTGCCCAGCCCTGTTGCCTGCCACTCCCGATGGGACACTCCATATGGATCCCAGTCCTGGTTCATCCCTTGCGCTGTCTGTCCTTTATGTCATAGCATGTGGGCCCTTTGTCCATGTCCGTTTTACATCAGTGATGCCGTCTGTAGGAACAAAGGCTCTTATCTGAGTGAGCATTCCGGGGAAGGCAGCATGCTGATGGTCAACATAGAACAACTTGTAAATATAATCAGAGAATTATGAGCAACCAAGTGAGGTGCTTGCCATGTGTTTCCTAAATACTTGGTGGTTGTTACTGATCTTTGTAAGTTTGTGGGTCAACTGAACAGGCAATGCCTAGACTGGTTTCAGAGATTTCTTTAAATTGGTACCTTGATTTTCTTGGGAATATCTTTTCATCTCTCTAGAGAAAGGGGTTCATGCTCTTCTCTATTTCAAGTCAGACTATCAGGGTGTTTCTGTGAAGGTGACTGTTATTAGCTCCACGCCCGTATTTCTTTGATGTATCTGAAGCATAACTGTAACTGAAGTTTTCTAGACTGAGCTGATGTCTTAGGAGCTGTTTTTACTAAGCATCACTTTTATTGTATAACTTTCATCAAAAGGATCAAAGAGGAGAGAGGCAGCTCAGAGATCAATCGTTCTTTGTGAACCGCTACATGCACTTGGCTAAAAGTGGCTCAGCTGTCACTGAAACCAGGGATTCTCTATGAGATGGCAAAGCAGAACCCATAGGTTGAACGATGGTCCAGATTTTCAAGAGTCAGCACGACAGCAGCAGAGGAGGCAATGAATGTAATTCTCCAAGGCTCATTTCCCTGACTGAGAACAGTCTTTTACTCATACTGCAAAATTTTCTTTTCTGTAGCTTTGTACGTATGGGAGGCATTACCTTTCAAAGGGGTAGTATTTTGTGGGTTATAATCACTTGAACCCCCTGAAAAGGTAGGCTGATTTTAAGAAAACAGCAGCTGCCTATAAAGTTTTGCCTTTGTCTTGGATATTTAGTTTTTTTAAAATTTTTAAAAATTTATTTAATCACTTCTAGTGCAAGAAAAGTGGGTGGTTTTTTTTTCCCTTCATTTTAACCCAATCAAGGGTGGGGTTTTTTTTGTTTTGTTTTTTTTTTTTCAACATGTACCAAGACATTACAAAATATAAAAATGATAGTACCATGTAACCAATGAGCATGCCTCTTAAGTTCCCGAGTTATAAAATCAGAGTAGCTTATTTCAGAGGAGGGAAAGAAATGGGAGGAGGGAAGGAGGGGGAAGGTTGTGATGTGTCCTCATCTTCATGCTACCTGATGTTCCCATTTCCCATGTAAGTAGTCTGCACTTGGGAATGTGACATTGGGGCACTTGTAAGAAATGTGCCAGTGATCTTATCTGCCTAATATGACCAAGCAATGTTTTTAAAAGGGGAGGTGAGGTGGGTTAGCATTAGGTAAATATGGAGAGTTTGTCCTCAAGGTCACACTGTGCATGGCAATGTAGAGACAGGATTTGGTTTCTTCTGTTGCAACTGCTGCAGTTTACAAAATGTACTCAGACCTGAATTCAAGCCCTTGCTTCAATTTATATTAGAGTATTGCTGAGGCTGCTTAGGTTCGTTAGCCTCTTCAGTGCTCCTTTTCACTAATTTGGATTGCTGTGTCTAATCCTGTTTGTTTCTTGTTTTCAGGCAGCTTGCTCTTCTATTGCAGCTCCTCTAAAAAGTGCCTGGGCATAGGCAGAGTACCTCAAGACTGACATGAGCTTGTGAAATGTATTTCAGCATTTTGTATTGCAGTGTTCCAGTCCCTCTGTAAATTTATTTCCTAAAGCCTATAGTCCTCAGTGCATAAGTTTTTAATACATAAGCTGCTGCTTTATGACAAACCTGGATAATGACCTATCTTGGAAAAATACATATTACATGTAATGAATCTTCTCATCTTTCATGATCATTAATTACTTGCTAAATTCTCAGGGGTCTACCTAAGAAAATACTTAACTGACTGGTAATGCAGTGGCCGGCATAAAATTCATTACTGCTTAAACGTAACACATTGATCTCCAGGGTATTCTGTGAATAGTGTATGTCTTCAGCATGTTTTTCAAAGAGGCTACACAATGGCTTGGCGAGGCAATTAATTTACCATTTATGTTTCATTCCAAACCATAATGTTTTAATATAGTATTTTTGTAAATGGGAGTGAATAATTTAATCTTGGATCTATTGTTAGAATGTAATGGTCAAAACAAAAACAAAAGCTCTACAGTCTCAGACACCTGTCTGTTCCTTTTAGTGTTTTATGTCTTAATGTCAATGCATCGATATGTATTATGAATAGATAGATTAAGAAAACATACTGTCTGTTCTTCTGTAGCTCATATTTACTGCAGTGATTTATCTGATCTCCATAAAGTGCTGGTTACTGCTGCTGAAAATATTAATTCTTCACAGAATGAAGCATTCAACTGCTATCATGGCTCCAGGCAGTTTTTTTTCACATCTGAATGCTAGGAAGATGCACGTGATTTATTTTGTGTATGCGAACACATACCAGAGTCCAGTCTTAAGAATGTTCTTTACACACTGTTATTTTAGCATACAATATATGGCCCATTTTCTATTGATATTTTGGCTTCTGCACCAAAGCACTATTAATGTGATTTGTTACTTATCTAATATACTGCTGATTAATTCATGTTTTTTCTATTCACATTACAGATTTTAATTGCCAGTAGTTAGCTGGTAAGGTATCTCAGCATACTAAAGAAGTCCTGGGAGTGCAGCTCAATTACCAGGGCTATTGGGCATGTCAGAAATTACAAGGGGAAATGAGGATTTTATGGTTCTGAATCTCAACCTGACAGGTAATAAGGTTGTTTCCAGGCCAGTATCCATTCTCCCAATAAGCCAAGTGTACTAGTTGCCGTAATGGAGAAACTTCTGTTGTCCTTTTCTTTTGCACTGCTCTGAACGAGCAAACTATTAATTTGCTGGTGTGAATATTCACATGCCATCCAGTGTTTGACCTTCTAAAATAGACACTGCACAGCTGCACAAGGGCATGGAATAACACCCATTTTTCACATGGTATGATAAAAGTGAAAATGCATATAATAATGTACAGAAGTTATTACTTTGATTGTCAAGAATATGCCTGGAAACAGGGAAAACCTAAGAGACAATTTATTCAGGATAGTGTTGGGACCAAAGTGATACTTCATTATTCACTACTTCAAAGTTCTTCTTATCCATTAAGGAGACTTAGATTACATGGCATGAGCTACTAACCAGCTGCATTATAATATTATGCAAGGCTTTTGATTGCTTGGAGAAGCAGCACTCTACACCATATTTAGTTATTTGTGATTTTATGCTAAGCTTTGCAATCTGGTACTGTCACTTGTGTTAATGAATTTAGAGTTTGAATATTTATATTGACTCATGCAGCTGCAATTTGTGTATTTTAGGCTATGACAAATAAAACATACTCCTATAAACCTGCATTAACTGTGAGATAATGATACTTTGTCCACTGCTGAAAAACTACCTCATACACTGACATTTGCTAGGTAACTTAAGAACTCTCCTTCTACTGCATGTAATTTAAGAGCTGGTGTCAGGTGACTTTCTCTAAGGGGAACAGAATTAGTGGCCTGTCTAATGAATAATTGGGATAAGCTTTACATACGTCATTAGAAACAAAAGACTATTTAAACACTGCAGTATCAAAGCGGGGCCAGTCATCACCTGGGTGCTGTACATAGATAGTGTGTCCCTCCCTGTTTTATTTTTTATTCCAAGTTTTGCTAAAAGAAGTTGAGGGCAGTCTTGTACTATTTTGGCACCTGTAAGGTTTTGGTGCTGCCAGGAGCCAGTGCAGCATTAGCACAAGCTGCAGCCATGCTAGGCATTACAAGTAGTTGCCAGGACTCGTTCTCAGCCCAGGCTATAGCACATATTGCTTTGGCCACAACCCTTTCCTTATTACTGTATGCCTCACTTCCAGACTCCCCTGTGTTGGAGTCCATGAGTGAGATCTGGACAGAACTGGGACAAAAGCTGCATCACCAAGAAATAATTTTCACTTGAAGAAATAGAGACAGATGTTTTATAGCTGTCTCCTACATCCACATCATTGGAACCAGAACATAGGCCATGACACAGACCATGAGTCTCTGTTTATAATTGTCTTTTGTCCTTTTCTTTTTCTCTTTGAACTGTGAGCTTTAACGCACTTTTCTTTTTGTACTGTTTAGTGCCTAGCCCATTGTGGCACCGTAAGTATCTTACTGCAAACAGAAGACACTTGAAACAAAAGAAATCTGCTTGCTACACTCAAAACAGCAGTTCCTCTGAAATCCATGGGTCTCTGTTTCAATCTTAATGCACAGCCTGAAACTAGCTTGTATGAACAGGCCCAGGAGCATACAAATATTTAAGTGTGAGTCTCACCCTTTGGAGGCGATGCTTTACCTGCTCAGGTTGCTGTGGAAGCAAACTTTGTGTTTCTGTGAAGCGCTGCTGTCTGGCAGCGTAGCCAGTGATTCTTGGGAGCACTTGCACGAGTTAAGAGAGTAGGTTTGGGCTCATTATGTGACTGTATCTGTTTCATACTTAACAGGTTAGAGAAGTACATCTTGCGTAAAAGGATACTAAGCTCATTTAAGATGTGACATGCACTGTCTTCATCTTTATACCATATTTTGCCCATTGCTTAAGGCAGTTTGAAGAGACAATAAGCATCAAGAAATTCCACCTAGGGCAAATATAGTGTAGGGATACACTATATTTTCCTATTACTTGTATCCTCCCCTTTTATGCTGACACCTGGGATGGCATGAGACATAGGCCAAGTATCTGCCATTGACTATCTACCTTCCCTTCCCTCCATGGATCCTCCTGGGGACAGTTGTTCAGACTTTGGCTGTCTGAAATCTGAGTCTTTACTTTACAGTGTGCCAGTATTTTCTGTGCCTGCAGTTTTGCTCAGTTGTCCATTTTTCAGGTTATTTAATTTCATATTATGTTGGCAAACCAATTTCAAACAGAACACAAGACTCTCAAAATCAAATTGCCAACATTAATAGCTCTGAGCTGGATCATTGTTTATATGAAGGAAAAACTTTTCAAAGAGGGAAGAAGCAGGATGTGTTTTCATACACAAAGCTCCTGCTACATTGTTCCACTGAGATGTAGGATGGGGAGAACTTTTGTGGTGACCTTGTGAGATCTGGGCTACACAAACCCACCTGTCTGTGAGGTCACCACGAACTTGAACTGAAACTCCATGCTGAAACTCGGACTGCAGTACCTACTTCCTGACACCTCAACTTTCTTTCCTGAAATCAAGTCACTCGGCTGTTATCTGTGATCTTCAAGTGGGCAAGATTTTTGCCCCAACCAAATAAGATCTCAGGGAATAAATCAAAGGTCTCCTATGGAGATACTGACAGGGTCAGCTAAAAGCAAGGAAAATATAGGTTAGATCACTTCATCTCAAAGTATTCTTCAATCTTAAAACTTCCTTATTCACCTACTTTGCCCCCACAGAACAACGGCTGGCTGAGACAACTGGATAAGACCTCAGTACTTGCATGCCATGGAGAATTATACCCTTGGTGCTTTGTTTCCATTGAGCAGGCTACTGGATGTAAGAATCTTTGAATTAGATTTCTAGTATAGAAAAAGAAAGAGTAATTTATTTCCTGCACTTGTATTTTGGAGTTTTTAGTGTTTTTCTTTTCCTCTTAGTTTTATGCAGCCTCTCTTTCCCCTATAAATTATTGATTTTGCAGACAAATAGCTACTCTGCTGCCAGAAGTTAAATGTCTCTGGCTGCCAGGCCCATGAGCTGGCCGTCAGCTTGAGCTCTGAGAATCACTCAAGTAGAATTTATGAACAATAGAATTGATAGTCTCTTTTTGCATGAACACTTGCCCGTGTGGGTCAAATACCCAGAGAGCAGACTTTGAAGTACACGTGTGTGTTGAAACTAAAAAAATACAAATCATTCCAGTGCCTTGGCAACTGCCTTTTACCTTAAAACCCCTGCTCCCTGACGGAGGTATGTCTGCCTCACTTCGAGCCCCCCATGGAGCGTGCAGATTGCTGAGCGGAACCCGCTCTCCACCCTAAGTGTCTCAGGTCGAGCAGCAGCGCTTTGGAGAAGTGGAAAACACAGAAGGAAGACGAGAAGCAGGAAACTATTAGGGTTAGAGTGACAGGTGGACAAAAATACGACTTCACTTCTATTGCCCTTGTACGTTGGGATATTGTGCACGTTGCAGCGTGCTGTGTGGGTGGATCTGGGTCAAGCAGAAAGGAATGTGGTCTGTTCTGATCAGGGCTCCTCACTCAGAAAGTCAGGAAGGAAACAGGATAAAAACATGGGCTCACTCACATGTGTGACAGCCGTATGCAACTGGGAAGATTTCTGCCAAGATAGTTTTACTTTACAGCTCACCTGTCGAGGTGAATGTGTAGAGTGGGTAATGTTAGTTGCAGAGAACTTTTCAGTCCTCTGAAAGTGGAGGAAGAGATGTAGAATAAATCTTGATACAGGTGTACTGCAAGTGAGACAGGGAAAGCAAAGGAGAGAAAAGGAAAATCTACACTACTTACAGACTGGGTTGGCTAGGGGCCAGGTCTTCAGGGGATTTATAATAATGATGAGGAGTTGAGGAGGTTGTTAAAATCCACTTACACCTTAGATAAAATATATAAGTCACTGGCTGGTAAAAATTTTCCTTTTGATATTCAGTTAGAATGTGAGAACTTTCTTCTTCTTCTGCTACGACTCATGATCACTTCCAAACTTAAAGTTTCGTTTTCCCTGCTTTCAGAGCTGGGCCTTACTCAAGGTATTTGTGACAGCAGCCTCACTTGCAAAGTCCATCTCGATTTCTTTCGCATCTCTGCTTTACCTCTTCTTTAGTATCAAACCAAAACTTAATTTCCACATCTTCCCTGGCTGTGGCACTGCTAAGAACCTGCATCATGTTTGGTGCTTGTTCCTGCATGCTTTCCGTGTATCTTCCGCAGTACGGCTACACAATGGTGGTGCTGCACCATGCCTACCTTCATGATGTCTTAAGGTGACATTCGCACCACGTTTGAGGTTCCACCGCCATTATTCATATTAGCTCAGATTTCTGTTCATGACGTGTTATCTGAACACTGTAGTTGTATTTGAACGATTTCTCTTAGATCAGGGTGTGATTAAGTTCAGAGTGTGGGTCCCCGAAGGTAAATCGAAATCCACTTTCTGCCATTGCTTCTTCATGTGCCATTTTAGAGACTAAATTAGCTCGAACTTGGAAATAATTTGGCAACATAACTCCTATGAATATACAGCTTTCCATGGCATTTATGAAGCAACTCTTCCTTTTATAAATTACTAATTTTGCTGACAACAAACTATTATCTTGCGGATATTAAACCTCTGTGACTGCCTGAGACTTGGGGTGGATATCAGCATGTGCTCAAAGGGTCACAGGGATACAAAAATATTTTTCAGCTTGGAAAGCCTACTGAATCACTGACAGAGGAGGACAGGAACTTGCTTGCTGACTCCCATGGAAATACTGGCGCTCCAACCTGTGGAGAAAGAACAGGGGCTACAGACCTAAATTGGTTTTGGTGCCAGATTTTTGTTCTTCCAACACTATGGATGAGCATAATGGTGACAGAACCATCTATGATTGGCATCTTGGTGCCACTGGTTAACATTTCCTCCCATTATATCGCTGAACCCTTTATCTTCATTCTCATGGTGCTGCTTTGTGACCTTATTGCAAATAAGAGAACACCACTTCTAACTTCATCATCAGGAGAACAATTGCCAGCTGGCTTTCAGCTCTTTCATCATCCACATTCATTCATGATGTTGCTTCAAATTTAACCCACCTCAAATTGCCCATTGCTCTCTCATGCTTGATAACTCTTTGCTAAACAGCTTCCAATATATTCACCCCCTTGACGGTTCTGCTAAACACACTCGAGTCACCTGCATTTCGTTTAATATATATTGTGGGAGAATTTGGGACTGTATTTGTTACAGCTCAAGAAAATGGAGTGCAGGAATGAACTCTTAGCAGAGATGGGATTCATCTCATCTAATGATGGCCTCCTAAAATCAGGCATGCCGTCACACCTAGTTGTATGCAGTGTCCGTCATCTTCACTGGCAAGGACTGGCACTAGATGACATGTTATTCACCTTCATAGATAAACCTACATCTCTCCATGCTTGAGTTCTTCTAATCACATAGTGATTTTTCTACAATACTTTTACTGTGAATATGCAAGTATCTCAACTGTCTGCTAGTATCTAAATGTTCAGGTAAAAATACTTCAGTGCTGTGAGTTTTCAAAGTGTTTTTCCCTTTGAAAGATACAATCTAAACTCCTTATTCACTTGTCACCAAAATCTGTGGAAGGAAAAGGAAACTGCACACAGAAGATCAGAGGGTAATGTAAAACGGACATGATATAAAAAGAGAAAAGTACATCAGGAGAATAGAGGACATGGCTGAAGGAGGGTAAAGGAAGAAAGCAATTTTCCGCCCACTTCTGTCTTTTAAGATTTCAATATTTAATTAAACATTGAGTATAATAACCTGTAATAACCATATCCTGGGATAATAAAGTCCTTGGCCTTCAGCCACAGAATCTATTAGTCTAGATTATGAATATTACCTTATAAACAAAGGCTGCCCTCAAGTTATTATTATAATCAAGTTCTTGAGTTGTTAATTTCCACTACTGAAAATCTAACAGGAATATGTTCAGCTAAAACCAAAAGCAGTACAGAAAGTCAGAATGAGTAATATGATTAAGACTTTTCAATATGATGATGTCCAGGTGGACATTGTGTTTGTGTACATTGCTTACAGCTGTTCAAAGAAGAAAGTCAAGTATTTGCTTTCAAAGGTAGCAGAGAACTCTCATTCCAGTCAAAATGTTGAACTAAGAAGTTATAGTTTGTGCTGGCCCTATTTCTCTGAAAACCATTCATGTACTTTTGTGTGTTCAGATCGGCATGGTCTTAGGGTTTGGGGCCTAGTGTACTGTTTGAATGAAACAGAATGGACACTTAGACACTCTTTTCTAGTTTCTCTGTTCAATTCGCTTGTTATTTAATACGGGTGTGAAAACATGATAAAATCCCTTGTCTTAAAGCAATGTATTTCTTAGGTATTTCAGTGGTGCTGAGGTCAATATTTACTACAATGATCAGTCCTCCTCAGTGTCTTGGTGAAGGCTGGCATTTTTCCAGTCATATCTCCTGTAGAACAGATGAATTTTGGCTATCCTTTAGTCAAGTAGTTTGCAATATATTTTCAAATAATAAATCTACATTTAATGCGCATTACCTAGGAAGAATATTGACTTATAACAATTTAGTGTCTTAAGTACTGAGTGCTGTGAAATTGCTTCTCCTCTGCAGTGCTATTTGTTTCTAGGCTTAAAATGTAAAGAAGGCAAGTAAAAGAGGAATTACCTAAAAATGCAAACATAATTAAATCACATTAGAAAATAATTTTTTCCTTGATTGCACAACAGGATGTAATCTCAGTTCTTTTCAACCCAAGGTAAACCAGTAGTCCAGGCCACTTCAAGACATACATTGCCTTGTTTTAGAGAACTTTTGAGAACTCTGCAAATCTCACTGAGCACCTACACCCGTTGTTGTCCTCCATTTCACTCAAATATCATCTACACAGTGTGCATCCTAACTCTTAAGAACAGGACAAGAGTGCGGCTGCATGATTATAAGTTTCTCTCAAATGTTTAAATGCTTGAGATTGAAGCTGTACAGGTAATGCATTTACTTCACACATGATACAGCACAGTATTGCTGGGAGAAAAGCAAATTCTTAAAGGCACTAAAAACCCAATAAATTTTGTAAATAATGCTTTGGTTGAACAGACAATGAATATTTAAGAAAAATCCCTTAGCTACAGTACTTAAATACATCGAATGAAGACTGCATTCCACTGAGGCTATGCTGTTGCCAACATTAAAGTGTCTGGGTATAACCTTCCAGTCATATGAAAGAGGAACATCCCTCAGTCACAACTTACCTGAATGTGAACACTTACACATGATATCTTTTGTCTTAGTCTTCATGACCTTTCCATGCACACTTACATACATTATCCGTAATTATTTCCAATACTGGTGTCTGCCTCCTGAGGCTGTAGGACTTGTGGCAATATCACCAGCTACCCTCAGGGTTACTCAAAGATTGCTTACTAAGTGTTGAATATAAAAAGTAAACGTAGCATGAGGAATTTAAATCACTTCTTGCAGTTAAAGGCAGTAAGCTCTACAGATAATTTTTTACTATTTCAATAGTAGAAGAAAACCCAGAAAAATATCCCATTATTTCTCAGTTCGGGAAGCTCAGACTGGTTTATGTATTGAACGCAAGAACTCCTTTGCCTATCATTTTTAAGCAAATAAATGATATTTTGTTCCTACAATATTCCCATCTTCCTTCGCTGTTGCATGCAACATGTTGGTCTATCTCTTCTACCATCTGCTCTTTTGTTATTTCTCTCTTCCTTTTCTTGCCAAACTGATGGAGGACCAAAATCTTTTTATGTTGACAATTTGTAATTTTTTTTTTTTTAGAGTAATTTTATAGCTCATGCAAAGAAGGGACTAAACTGCCTGTCCAACAATTACAGAGACACCAGTAGGTAGAGTGCAATCTCTGTGTACAAGTCCACCAATGATCCTTGTAGCTTTCTGTTGTATCCCTGACTTTTGCATTCATGAGCCATATATATCTGTCAGTAGATGTTTAGACTTAAAACCTCTCTACCAGGCAGTTCATAAATCACTGATTGCTAGAAACCAAGTATAATATAAAAAGGGAAGTATCCTTCTCTGACATGCTGTCTTAAATATCTTCCTAAGAATTTGCTGCTGGCTGGTTGCTGTAGGCCAAACCTGTACGACAGGTGTTAACTTCCTAGCAGACCCTTTCACCTTTTCTTTTACAGAACACACCAAACTGTGGGTTAGTTCCATGTACAAAGTCAGCCTGCAGGAAAAGGCAAAACGACAAAATTTATCTTCTGCCATGAAGTAACCCAATTCTATATTCTCATTTCTGTCAGTTTGCAATGTTATTTACTGAGTGAAATCATTTCTCCTTACAGCACCAAGCATTTATTCTGCACAACTGTTTGCACTTGCCTATGCAAGAATAATTTGGCAAACCTATGAATCCCTGAATAAGAAACAGCTTTGTTCAGGTTCAGCAAGGGCTGTAGGCAGTGCAAATTCTGCTCCCAGCACCAAGTTACTTAATTGCAGATGCTGCAGGGCTCACCTTGGCCAAGCTTATGTCCACTTGAGCGCAGTCAGCACTGTCACATTTCGTACTGAAACAGTTCTTTTGAATGTGAGGGAACCTGACAGGGAAGACTTTTGCACTGGGCCACAGCATCAACAGACTTTTTGATGCTCACCTGTGTATCAAGTGACATGATGGATACACGTCTCCTTGTGTGGTAGCGGAGAGTCGAGCTGTAGCATCAAGATACCGCACTTCTTAGCTCAAGGACCCTATATATTCAGTGCAGTCAACTGGTGGGTCCCAGGTCTGGCAGCAACCCTACATGAACATCTGCTGATGCTACCCCTCCGATGTGACCTGCTGACCACCTGGCATGCAGCGGTGCTCTCTGGCATGCCTACACGCTGCAGCAGGGGAGTATTATCCAAGGAATGGCATCTCTGCTGCTGTGGCAAGGCCTTTTCACAAACCATTTTCTCCAAGGCAAGGGTAAAAGTGCATCTTATGGGCACCCAATTTCTTAATTTCATTTTGCTTGTGATTGCTGTAGGTAATTTAAAGTGCAGTTCTGACTTCCATTTGAAATTAGCTTTCTGGGAAAGTAATGGTTGCAGAAGCTTATTTTTTTGCAGCCACATTGGTGATTACTATTTTTGTTGCCTTCCAGAGGTGGGTTATGTTTAGTCTAGGTTTAGAAATAATAGGTGTAATATGACATAAGTATCACTAAGCTTAAGTGGGTAAAACCAACTGTAGTATTTACTACACAATATGAGGGCCGTCTCCATAACATAAAAAAAAAGTATATATGGAAGCTGAGGTTATACACTCTTAAAGACTATTTTGAGACCTGTCCACGAGAAGATCCTGCAAAATATTACTTAAGTAGGCTGACCTTCCATGGGGTGGTTGGCATTCCCTGGAGATATAATGGCTACAACTAATCTGTAAGATGACTGAGAAAATTAAATATTGATTTAAGGCTAGATCTGATGTTGCACAGTGTTATTAAATTCAATTCAGTGGTGTTAATTCTACGTTTCACACTTTCTCAGAAGATTACACCATTATTTTAGTTTCCTCAGCAACATGATCCTGGGATTCTTCTTACTCAGAAAATCTTGTGAAAAAAATATGAGTAAATAGGACATACACATGTGTGTATGAAAAAATGTTTTTCTTTTAAAATTGGTCATGTTAGGACTTGTCTTTGCTTTGATTTTCTCATATCAGATTCACACTATAGTTAGTAACTTATGTCAGGAATGTCCAAGGTTACTTTCACTCTTCCTTTACAGTTTTACACTGCTCATACACTGTTGTGGTGTTATGTTAAACAGGAATTATACTATATAAGATTATATGTACATATATATATAAATGTTTTAGTAAAAACTCTGCATTTAAAAGCTGTGTTTGGGTCTGCTTCCTAGCCTGAAACTCCTGACAGCTATTCCATGCCATCCCACAGTAATGAGAATCGCAGTTTGATTTTGCCTCTGGTCGTGTGGCATGTCCTTTCACTGTGGCATGCAGAAGAGAGGGCCTGGGAGACTTGCACCCCTGTCAAAGTCAGTCCCAAACGTCGCGAATGGGCCAGTTCTGTTTTACAATTATCCTGCTGTACATCAAACAAACTAGATCATAAATAATGCTTTAGCTGACTGTGTTTAATAGCTGGCAGTGTGCCTGGGTGAGTTGTAGCCCACAAAACAACACTCATGTATGGAACTGCTGGTGGCCTCCGCCACACCAGCCATCTCTCCAGAAAAGGGGGTAAAGTGGAAGTCCTGCGGCAGAGCTCTGCCTTCTTTCCTTGGCTGTGCCCATGTTGCCAAAGGTGACAGGGCAAGGACCATTCCTGTGCCATGCTGGCTTTCCATCCCACTGCTCAGAAAGCTATCCCCTAGCGCAGACACCTACTTTCTCCCTGTGTTGCACTTGAGTGCGAGAGACCTTTGGATTTAGCGTGACTCTCCCGTGACCCTCAAACGCAATAATGATTTGGTCTGCTTTTCCCAATTCAAAGACGCTGAAGTAACATAAGGGTTGAGCTGCAACTCTGCAGTGTGGTATTTTTACAGCATGAAGCTAAGGGTCTATTTTGTCTGCCCTGGGGTGTGATGTAAGGACCTCGAGGGTGCAAAGCCTGCTGGGGTAGTGATGGAAGGCTGCATTGAATAGAAGGCGGCAAAATCAAAGTATGTCATCTTTATATCTACGTTGTGTGGTACTGGGAGGGAATTATCCCTTGAAATATGCCTGGGCATTGTCTTGAAGGCAGTGATTGCCCAGTGTCCGAAAGCAGAGTCACGGGGAGATGGAGCCACTGATGATCCCAAGCTCAGTGCTTTAACTCACTCCCTGGAAAAGCAGTTGTGTTCCCTTCCCTAACAGCAGGCAAGCAGTAAACTTTAGACACTTCCATAGGTATTTTTTTTCTTCTCATATAGAGAAAGAAAAAAAAAATATTGTGAAGAAGACCCTGGAAATATCTCAGGTTTCCAATACTATGTCTATATTGCTTTGGAGTTTTTGCTTCCACCAGTGTGGCGAGATTTATATGTTTCTGTAATTCCAAAAGGCAATATAAATCCTGAAAATAGATTTCGCAGTCTCTGAAAACAGTTGTTATCCTGGAAGCAGAGACAACCTGGAATGAAATATAAGTGAAGGACAGAGTGAGGCAAGAGGGTGAACTTCATCTTGCAATTCTGGCTTCTGTTGTTGTGTGACCTACAGAGATAAGAGTGGTGTGAGAAAAAAACCTGCATTGTTCACGCTAAATTAGTCCCAGGATGCTTCTGAGCAAAAATTACTGACTGAGCCACATGTTTTGGTAGTGATTAGGTAGTGTTTTGTTTTGACTAATTTTATGTATACTGGGAGCTGAAGTGAGACCATATGTTTTATGTGTTGTAATAACCTTCTCTTAAAATCGAAAGAGTTGGTGTTGAATTAAAACACTCTGGTTAAAGAGAGAGATAAATATTTAAGAGACACATATTTTAAAAGAGACAGACAAATTAAACTAGCAGCCATTAGGAAAACTGTTACAATGTTAAAAGACCCAATTGAACATGTCAGCTGATCTTTTAAACATTGAATGTTAATATGTCCATACTATTACTATGAGTACACATTATTATGAGGGTATCTTGGTATAAAGTATCCGGTAATAAAAGCAAATGTATTTTTAAAAACTGCCAGAAACTGCTAGGCAGAAAGATGCTCTATAATAAACCTTTTACAAAGCATTCATGTATTTATTGCCATTTTTAAAACACAGCTCTCCCCCCACAGCCCTCTGAATTCATGGTCAGTAGTATTTGGCATTTTCACAGGGTTCCTTAGGAAAACATGAGAAACACGTCTTCTCTTAAAGGTTTTGTTTTCCACCATGAATTTTCTTTCACCGGATGGAAGTAAATACAGACTTTTTTCACCTGGTGTCATCTGTGTCTATCATTCACTTGACAGAGAAGTGGGTTTAATATCCTAGCCCAGCCATATTATGCCATAGTTCATGTACCAGAGAAACATCAACATGTCCAGCCATGCAGAGCTGTCGTAAATCTTACTCCTGGTCTGGCTGCTCTTCCTAGGACAACTCCTCAGCTCAGCTTCTTCAGTTTACTTCTATAATACTGAAATGTTCAGATATCACTTTTCTATAGGAAAAAAGCTACCTCAGATATAAGTAAATTGCTGGTGATAAACAGTGTGGCATAATTCAGGCTGTAAGATATCTCCAGAGAAATAGGTCTGCAGGTGAATGTCTGCTGGGTACCTAGTTTTCATCATTTATATACGCCCATTTTCTTACATTGCCCAATATCTGTATGGTTTTTGTGGGTTAAGATGGCAAAGATAAAAACAGGGAAAAGGGAAGAATTTAATGAGTAAGCTTACTAACAACTCAGTAGTTTCTGAGTCTGGAATTTCTATTTGGAAGCAGTGGATGGAGGCTGGAATGGAAAAGGCTGGACACATCTGTCCCCAGATGGACATCTAGTGCTAGAGCCAAGGTGGTATAGGCTATTTATCATATCTGCATGGTGCTGGCAGATGTCACAGGTAAGACCCAAGGGACACCCGTATCCTTTTGGAGATGCAGATGCAGAGCAGGTGGCATATCCTGCAGTATCTCAAACGGCACTTTGCACAGCTAAACCAGGCTTTAACAGCACAGGATTCCTCGAAGTAGTTTCTTCTCTCATCCTTGACTGGGAAGCAGCACTAATAAGACCAAGGTTGCTACTTCATTTCTCTCTCTCTCTCTCCCCTTAGTAATGGAGCCACTAATGGCGGTTTTAGTCCTGCAGTAATTATTACTCTGACCTGAAGCACAAGCTCATTGAGTGGAGTCAAGTAGCAATGATTTTCAGTCACAAGTGATTTGAATGATTTTGAACCAGTGACCTAGCTGTTGAGGTGAAAGTTGCTATAATTATTCCTCTGAGCAATTTTCCTTTCCCTGAATTAGTTTGTTTTACTATTCTTCTCACGGTTTCATAGAAGAAATGAGAGTTGTATGTCTGAAGGCAAGTCTAAATTGATAGTTAGTTAATCTCTTTAATCTCTCAACCTGTATCTACACATGAAATGGAGATGCTTGAGCTAATGGAGATGTGAGGTAGTGAATCCATCTGTTGCAGCACTACATGCACTTGAATACATCCCACTACTGACATGCATGAACGTGTGTCCAGATCTGCTACGTTAAATTCTGCAAGGAGTTCAGTTGCAATGTTGGCACTTGCTGTTGGTCTTTGTTGGTTCAGGCATCTCTTCGCTAAGCGCTATTTCACTGTGTAGATGTATGGCCTCTAATCTGTCCTGTGTGGTCCTATGTCTTGAGTTCTGCCCGACTTTTGAACCCATCTATTTTATCAATATATCAGGTCCTGCTGCACAAGATGCATACTTCTCATCTTGCCTGAAACCATCTCTGACTGCCTGGTGTAACCTCATGTTCAGTCAATTTGGGTTGGAAAGTTATTTACCAGCCTGACAGTGGCCGTGGGGTCTGTGTGTGTTCATGGATTTCTGTGATGCTAGTGTTCAAACACTAAGTACTGCAAACGCGAACCTACCCTAAGCTACCGATTTTTCAAAGGTAGGAAAGACTAGAATTCGGAAGCTGCAGGATTTTCTTCTAGAAATTCATTTTTCTAGAAAGCTTTAGGCAATATATTGACTTCCAAAAAGTTTTTTTTTCTTTTCCTCTTGCCCTTCAGTTCCTCATAAACCAGAGGATACCATGCATGAACACTACTGCAGAAAGCACTGGCAAAGGGCTATAGGTTGAAAATTTTGCAGACATTAGGAATTTACATGCACAGACAGACATTGTTCTTTCCCAGTGACAAACCATCATCTTCCATCAACATTACATTCCATTTGAAAGGTATAGCTTATTTCTGGCTTACAAAATTCTTTCTGATTTGTCCTTTCTGGCTTGTGAAGCTGTACAACTGTTGTAATGCATTGTCCTGGCTTCCACAGAAGATTTTAATTGTTGCTATTAGGTTTTAAATCATTAGGGTAAGGAGCTGTCGATGTTCATAGCATTTTTAACTTCTGCTAAGTCATACAGTTATTGGAGGTAAAGCACTGACGTCAAATGTAGATTCAAACGCAAATTTCTTTCAGGTTAGTTAGAGACAACCTGAAATGATATTTAATTGTATTACTTTCCTTTTTATTAACTTTAATAATATCTTTTGGTATAGCTTTGGGACCTCAGTTTTTTTTACAGTTGGGTGAGCAGACACATTGAAGAAAAAGTGAACTTTAGCCACTTGCCAACATGAACAGTGAGGGTGTTAATGAGGCCAGATCTGCCTACGCTAAAACAATGGAAGCCCAACAATGCTGTGCAAAAAAAGCCAAGCCCGTGAACCGGTTTTGTCATTTATGTGAAGAAATGGTGGATTTAGACAAATAAAACAGTATGTGAAACAAAAACTGGAGACTGGGTTTCCTCACTGGGGCTGAGAATCATGTTCCTTTTTTCACTTTCCTTGTGATGCTAGATTAGATTTTTTTTTTTCTACATGCTGGAACACCTTCAGTGGTAGAAATGAGGAACTTTTGCTACATATTTCCTCAACTCAAAATAATCTCTAGTTCTTTCGGTGGAGCTTGAGAGACAAGACATATGGAGTTCCTCTATTCAAGACATATGGAGTTCCTGTGTTCAAGAGGAGGATGGATGAAAGCCTGTGTATTTCATATGCTAAATGAGTGCCCAGAAAGACAGATAGTTTGAAAATTAATGCCATAGACTTTGTTTTATTTTTTATCTTATCTTAAATTGTTTTAATTGTTGTTTTGGACTAAAAAGGTGCCTTTCATTCAATCTGCTGCCTCTTGGTACTGCCCTTTGTGTCTTTTCAAACATAATAACTAAATTTACACAAATACTTGTTCCTATAGAGCACTCTAAGAATGACTTTCCTGGGTATCAGCCTTGTACAGGATACTGTTGTCTTCTGCATTACTCCAACTCTTACAGAGCTTTTGTCTTAAATAATTCAATAAGCATCAAGCAGATTATTGTTACAAGTGACCGTACATTTGTGTTGGGTAACTCACAGAAAGATCACATTTGGAAACTGGTACCTACAGAGGATCCACACAAAATGTGTATGTTTTTAGGATTTGTTTGACTATCATGTTGTGAAAGACTCCTGACATCTATGCACATTCATTTCCAGGATGAAGGATGGTCTGAAGTCAAAACCATCAAATGCCAGAGATTTTAGAAAGCTTGTTTCTGTTGCATGTCATGGTATGTAGTCTATGATAGTCTTGAAGTCTGTGAAGTCTACAAGGGTAGTCTATGAGATCTATTAAATCCCAGAAGTCTATGATAAGTGAGCCATATGGAAAAAAAAAAAAAAAAGAAGGACGTGGCAGCTTGAGATAACTGAATCTTTATTTATTCTGGAACAAATTCCTTGTGCTTTTGGACTGTCATCATTTTTCAGGTAAACGATGTGGTCCAAGGCACTTTGAGTGTTAACAAAAGCAGATGTTGACTTTTGTAAAAATTCATTAACATCAGGAGAATTTTAAGCTGGTGTTTTTTTTTTTTTTAATTATTTTCCAGTAGAGGTATTTGAAAAACCCAAGTGCGAAAGCAATATAATTGACATATCATGTCCCACAGTTTTTGAATCAATTTCCTGGCTTTGAAGTTCTCTGTTTGTACATGCATACTTGTGCATGTGTATGTGTGATTGCCGGTTCATGCAGACTAGAGTTAGTACATTTCATTAATTTAGGTTATTTTTCCTCCTTTTGCTAATGGCTGGGATAAAATAATATTTACTTCATCTATTTCATTATTGTAGCAAAGATGTGGATGTCATTGGGAAGCATGCAGGTCATCACTGGAATGGTGGAAGAGATTAGAACAGAAGTGGTAGCTGAATTGGACCAAGGAAATTTGAAAGCCAAGGCAGGGTTGGAGGTAGAGAATGCAGTGGCAGTGATGCTCATGGTAACTTTGCGTACTTTCATTTCATTCAAATACACTGACGTCTTAAACTTTTTATTTTGTACTACAGTCATACTTTGGGACTTTTTCAGGTCTTTTATTATTGACCTTTTAAAAAAAAATTAAACTTTTAATATTTTGAGGAAAATATCTCAGAAATAATTTATGCAATGAATTCTCCATGTAAAGTTATTTTACAATAAAATTGTCTCATGCCTGTGAATTAAATAGGCCAAGATTCTCCCCAGAGGGAATTTTTATTGTGAAACTATCTAATCCATTTTAAATTGGCAGTTTATAACTGGCACTTCATTAAATTGTAACTTCTTCATACTCTTAGAGTTGGTGCCTCAAGTTGGTTAGTCAGGACCTGATTCTGTAAACTTACTTATACAAGTAATATTATAAAGATACAATAATTTATTGCATATGTGAGGTCTCCATGTCTACAGAATAGTATATTTTGATTAGTTCAATAATTATCTGTAAACGTTATTGCTCTTTTATTGTCTGTGATTCTGCTTCTGGATTTAACTGTTCAATTCTGCACATGTATTAGAACTTCATTAACAGTCACAATAAATTGTGCGGTTGGAGTGAGTTAATTGCATCTGTGGGGCATAGCAAAATGCAAGATAGATATGCCAATTCCCTGAGGTTACGATTAGTCTATAGGAACCATTGTCCCTTGAGTCTTCTTTTGTTATTAGTGTAAGTCTTTATTGTAGGAAAGACTCAGCCTAATGGAAAATTCGTACTTGCAGTTCAAAAACTTTTAAAAAAGCAAGGTGAGAAGTAGGGCGGCAAAATAATTTAACTCCTTATACACCACACTTCCTTTTACCAGAAAGTACAGCAAAGAAAAAATTGTTCTAATGAAACATCTACTGACTTCTGCTAAGGATGCAATGTCCCTCTGAATGTGCCTATCCAGCTTTAACAGTCTTGCCACCAGCCTACCCCTCAAGTTACTCTATCTGAAAATGGGACATTCTCACAGGCAATTTTAGAAGAATAATATTAATTTCCATTTGGTGTCAGTAGAAATGCACAGAGGGAAGTCAGATCCCTTCAGGATAGTTTCTATACTGAGTTTGGACATATTTCTTATTACAATCGGATCGTCTGTGACCCTCATGGATACAAACGCAGTTTTTATGCAGAAGCTATGCCACCTATTCTGGTAGATTTGCAAATGATTTACACCAGTGTAGCTGCCCATGATGATTTATTATGGTGTACAAGTTCAAGTAGGCTAATAGACGGGATTGCGTAGAAAGATAGTATGAAGATAATTTCATGGGTTCACTTTTTCTTTGTAACTGAAATGGAGATAAGCTTGCAATTAGTTCAGCAGGACAAAAAAATTGTGGCTGAGATCTTGCCACCACTACATCAGCAGAACAAAGAGGCTTTTGATGGGATAAAGTTAGAATGTCATAGAATATCCTGAGTTGGAAGGGACCCACAAGGATCATTGAGTCAAACTCCTAACTCCAGATAGGACAACCTAGAAATTATGCCTTGTATCTAAGAGTGTTGACCAAACACTTCATGAACAGTGACAGGATTGGGGCCATGACCACTTCCCTGGGGAGCCTGTTTCAGTGCTTGTCAACCTTCTCGGTGAAGAGCTTCTTCCCAATATCCAATCTGAACTTCCTCTGGTGCAGTTTTAAGTCACTCCCTCATATCCTAACAGTGGACAAAAGAGAGAAGAGTTCAGCACCTCCCTCTTCACTCTCCATAATGAGGAAGATATAGACAGCAATGAGGTCAGCCCTCAGTCTTCTCTTTTCTGAGCTGAACAAACCAAGTATCCTCAATTTCTTAAGTTATGCCCTTGTCATGGTTTAGCTCTGGCTAGC
>NW_010234130.1:0-787 GCF_000690775.1 Eurypyga helias | reverse complement strand
TGCTAATGAATCTCCTTTCTGAGCCAGGGCTGGTTTTCAGCTGACTAAACATGGAGAGAGTCTAGGTTGCTTCACTTTGTTCATGTCCTTTCTGTGTGTGTTAGTTTAGTGGTAGGAGGTTGGTCTTGTGGGGTTTGGTTGAAGCCTGCTGGATGTAAACACTCCTGTATGGGAAACCAGGTAGTGCTAGGAGAGGACCAAGCTAATTAAACTAATGCTAATGAATCTCCTTTCTGAGCCTTACAGCCTTTCAGAGTTACTTCAGACTTTATTAACTTTTGAGCTTATTAAGTGATAGTTTCAAAACACTAGGAAAGGCAAAAAAGTATGGCAGAAAAATCAACGAGGAAAGCTGAATTTTGTTTACCTTGAACTACGCTACCTACCATGGGTTTCTAATCTCTACGTCACTCTTATTGCAGTTCCAAGAAACTATGACCCTGCATTGCATCCATTTGAAGTTCCACGAGAGTACATCAGGGCTCTGAATGCAACAAAGCTAGAACGTCTGTTTGCAAAACCCTTTCTTAGCTCGCTTGATGGCCACAGAGATGGAGTTAATTGCATGGCCAAACATCCAAAAAGCTTGTCTACAGTGCTGTCTGGAGCTTGTGATGGAGAGGTAAGCTGCCTGCAAACCACAACAAACAAGCTATCTTCCTTCCTTCTTTCCTTTTTTCTTCCTCTCTTGTGGATTGTTTGGTTTTGTTTTTTAAATGACCCCCTTTCTTTTGTGTCTTTTTTTCACCATAACAACCTGTTTTCTCTCAGCAGGTGCAACTTACTC
>NW_010234129.1:16249-16581 GCF_000690775.1 Eurypyga helias | reverse complement strand
CCCCGGGGAGGCCGCACCCCCAAACCCCCTGCCTGGGGGCTGCGCCCTCCCCGCTGCCCTCCTGGGCTTCCCAGCTCCCGGTCCGGCGTGATCCAGGGAGAGCGCTTGGAGCTGCAGCTGGCACCGCCCCGGCCGGGGGATGCTGAGGTTGGCGTGGGCTTGGACGTGGGGGAGGCCCTCTCTTGAGCTGGCAGGATTTTCTCTGTTTCTTTTTCCCCACTTAGGTCTGACCCGGCTCAGCAACCTGCTCCTGGGGGTCCCGAAGGGGGAGCCCCTGGTGGGGGTCCCCCCGGGCCGCCCCCCAACCTGAGCAGTAACCGGCGGGCGCCGCC
>NW_010234129.1:0-16233 GCF_000690775.1 Eurypyga helias | reverse complement strand
GAGGTGAGTGGCTCCGCGGGCTGCCCGTGCGTCTCCTGCTCTGCAGCAGCAGTGCCGCTGCCCAGCAGCTGGGTGCTTCCGGCCTGCCACTGCCAGAAATCCGTTAATACTCAGAATACGATGGCAGGGCTAAAAGGAGGCTGGAGGAGAGGTTGATTTGTGTTTAAAAGCTGCTTCCTTCCAGATACTTCTGATGAGTTAGATTTTTGGTACCCTGTATCGTGCAGCCGTTATGGAAATAGAGCTCTGCCAGAGCTTTATCCAGCTCTATCCAGAACGGCTCTTAATCCCTGCCAGCTGCTTCAAGGGAACAGCCCAGAGAAGCTGTGGATGCCCCATCCCTGGATGTCTTCAAGGCCAGGCTGGATGAGGCTTGGAGCAACCTGGTCTAGTGGAAGGTGTCCCTGCCCATGGCAGGGGGGTTGGAACTGGATGATCTTTAAGGTCCCTTCCAACCCAAACCATTCCATGATTCTATGATCTTGCCTGACAGTGTCTGTGGGGTGGCTGCTGACGTGCAGTAACGCCTTTATGCCTCACTGGGGCAGCAACACGTAGCTCTCCTGCAGGTATGGGGGGGCGAGCATGTATCATTACCCTCATGGGGTGGGGGGGAGCTTAGGCTTGCTGGGTTTGAGCTTTTAAAAATAGTTGAGACTGTGGGGCTGAGGAACTGGTTTAAACGTACTTGAACTGGTACGTTAATGGGCCATCTATGGTTTTCCTGCTTCAAAGTAGGCAACGGATGGAAAGCTGCTTCTTACCCTGACCTTTTTGCCTTGTTTGGGGTTTTCCCTTCTTAGTATCACAGTGTTGGTTATTGGCCAAGTCGGCCCTCTGACTTTTTCAACTCTTTAGCGATACAACCACTGCTCCTGTTCTTCTTCCTGCAGGTGGTTGATATAATGCGTGTAAATGTCGACAAGGTGCTGGAACGAGACCAGAAACTGTCAGAGCTGGATGACCGGGCAGATGCCCTTCAGGCTGGCGCCTCACAATTTGAAAGTAGCGCGGCAAAACTGAAAAGGAAGTACTGGTGGAAGAACTGCAAGGTGAGTTTCCTAGTGTGGTGACCTCCTTCCTTAGAAGGACATTGGGCTGGTCTTCTCCTGCCGGGCTTTGAGAGGGAGGGTAGTTGGGGCTTAATTATTTCAAAGGAATAGGATTGTTCCACGGTGGAAAGACTTTGAGGCCTTGGCTGACCTGCCTTCAGGGCCTGGCTTATGTTCCCTGGCTGTCAGGGAAGATGTGAACTTGTCCGTCTGTGCTGAGTATTGCTCTCTGACAATCTTTCTCTCCAGATGATGATCATGATGGGAGTGATTTGTGCCATTGTGGTGGTGGTGATTGTGAGTAAGTATCGAAAAACCCCGGATCAAAGGTGAAGAAGCCCCAGCTTTAGAGTACTTTAAACTCTTTTCTTTTTGGTTTGAGATCTGGAGGGTCTTGGTGGCATAAGTACTGATTTCAGCCCTCGGGGAGGGGAGGTGGTGGTGCCGCAACCCCCTGCTTGTTGTGGGAATGGTAGGCTTTACGTAGTGACGGCAGGGATTTGGGGGTGGCTGGCATTGGAGAAGTGGGAAGTTTTGTCTGCTAGGTCAGGTAAACCTATAAGGGGTGTTTACCCTGGAGCGGGTGGGTTGGCAAGTCCCTTCCCTGGTGGGGGATTTGGAGGTCTCAGGGGGACCTTTGGTGTAACTTGCCCTTTTGTTCTTTCCTTTTTCTTTTTTCCTATTGCTTTGTCTCCAGTCTACTTTTTTACTTGAATGTAGCTCCTTCAGTCTGCAGCCTACTGTCCCCTGTCACCTTGCCTGTCTCTTCTTGCCCCTGAATCTTCCCTTCCCTTCCACCTAGCTTCTTCATTGATTTCTTTACTGGTTTTGATTTGTCTTCTGTATAGGACTCTGAAGTGCTCTACTGAATGTGGTTAGACTCTTCAACAGCTGCTGCAGCTTTAGGGGGAGGGTCATCTGAGTTTAGAGGAAAGGCAAGTAGGGGAGGAGTGGGTAGCCGTTGCTCCTGCTCTTCTGCAGGGAATTTTTAGGGTATATTTTTGGGTGAGAGCTTGTCAAACAGTGCCTGTGCGGACTTTAGCAAAATAAGAATGCCTTAACGCAGTGCCTTTGGGGATGAAGGACTTCAGCATGTGAGATTCAGTATCCTGCCTAAAAAGAGTGGCAGCATGACTTAAGCTTTTCATTGAGCTTCTGAAATAAAGGCTAGTTTGTGTTGGTCGGTGACTGCGAGCCAACCGACTGAGCTCGATGTAGTCATCTCGATTTCTCTAGCCGTGGAGAGATGAGCACTTAAACGACTTATTCTGCCTGTCCTTATTTTCAGATGACTTGCTGTCTGAACATGGCCATTTCAGTTATTATAAAGGAGAGCCTACATGATTACCTCAGTCAAGTGCAACAGACTAAACACAGTTAAGCGAAAGGAGTTTTGTTACTATCAAAAAGGCACGTGTGGGATTAAAATCTCCTGCCAGAAGGAACAAAACAACAACAGTAAGGCGCCTGGTGGGGGGTGTCAAATATTCCTTTCATCTATGCAGACACAAGCCAGGACCCTGTGGCTTTCTTCTATCTTGTAGCTTTCTGGAAGATGTTGGGGTAGTGGCAGAATGGGAATGGGCGTTTTCCTGTTGTGTTACTGGGTTGAATGTCAAAGGAAGTCTACTCCATAGCAGATGGATGTGAAGGAGGCTGACTGGAGGCATTCCGGATGAGACTGAGCCGCAGAGCTTTCTAACTATGAATACCTGTTCTGTTTCTGCCTTTTTTTTAAAATACTCAGAACGATTAGCTAGAGATTCAGAGGGAAATGCTGCTCTGGGCATGGGCATTGCAAAGCGACATCAGATGTCCCAGTTTGGCAGCTTAGATCTCTAGAGATCTTGCCTATCAAACTGAAATCCTCCTGCTTCCTATAGGTTCTTTAAAATTTAGATCCAAGGAGGCCTCTGCTAGAAGTAAACTTACAGCATGGAATGCTGTGGCTTTCTGTAAGCCGTTTCCTTATTCTCCTTCAAAAATCAAGAGCCATGAATTGCTTGAATGTATTGTCAGGCCTGGGGTTAAATGAGCTGCCCTGTTCCTCACTTTCTGAAGAGTCTTCTGAGGAATGTGTATCTTGCCTGCTTTTTTACAAGCTGAGCCTGTAATCTGGACCGGAAGTAGGGTGCCCCTTTAATTTGGGAATCTCTGCCTCGGTTCTGGAATACACTGGGATCTGTCTAGGCTTAAGAGGGTGTGGGGAAGCAGGGGAGAACATGGCTAGAGTTCCCGGATGGGGATGAAGTACAAAAGCTGGG
Organism: Eurypyga helias; assembly: GCF_000690775.1. Taxonomy (NCBI): domain Eukaryota; kingdom Metazoa; phylum Chordata; class Aves; order Eurypygiformes; family Eurypygidae; genus Eurypyga; species Eurypyga helias. Next base: position 12,917 of record NW_010234129.1, on the reverse strand, counting down.
AGGAGCAGATGCTTTTTATTTCACGGGGTGTGCCAGGGAAGCCCCTTTCCTCCTCACAGGGCATCTGGGAAGGGGCTAGGTTTTGCATGCTCACTTCCATGCCCCAGCATTTCATTTGCGCTGAGTTCATCTCCCTGCAATTCCATCCCTCTCCACCTTGGGTGAGGGCAGAGATGAAGATCTGGAGTGAAGCAGCCCTCGTCCCCTGAGCACTTCCCTAATTCCCTGTGGAACTGAGATGTGATGGACGGTCAGAAGTGCACCTACTGAAGAGGAGCCAGGGCCTGCTTGTACTACTTAACTGCTATCATGTTTAGGGGGTGGGCATACGAGCTTGAGGCCCCCAGACCAGCAATTCTCTTGAACTCTTCTCAACAAGCCTTTGGTGCCCCACTCCTCCTGCTCCTCTGGGGGCTGAGGTCCCCCTAGGCTGTCTCTTCCATTTCTTTCTCTTAGATGTTGTATGTTGCCTCTTCTGCTCCCTTTCCCTTCCTTTGTGTCTCTATGCATGGGCAAAAAAAAAAAAATATCACCAAGGCCCTCGGAGTAAAAGCAAGGAACTTTGCTGTCCACAGCATTACAGCCACTCACGCACGTGCAGTTTATTTCCTTCCTCTATAAACACAACTGTAATCTCCGGCATGTTGTAGTAATCAGCTCATGTACTTGAAACGGTCTCTAAGAAACACAATTCACCACCTTACTGAGTCTCGTCTGGTCTGTCGGTGGGTGGGGAGGGGCTGGGACGCCAAACTCTTCAGCACGTTGGGGTTTGTTTTTTGGTCGCTTGCGTACTCTACGCGCGCCGCGAGTTCTGGACCTCGGCGGGGAGTCTTCCGCTGCGGTGGTGGTAGTTCCGGTCGCGCTGGGAGCGTGCGCTGGACCGATTCTGCGGTAAGTCTGTAACGAGATGTAAGGTCCAGCAGCTCCCTGGGAAGAGGCTGCCCAGACCAACTCTACTTCCGGCCGGTGTCCAGCCACGGTGTAACGCGAGGCGAGGTGACCCTCTGAACGGGAGGGGGTGTCGCTAGTCGCGCTGCTTCCTTGGGCTGGGCTGCCTTTGGGTTTCAGTAACCTATCCTCAGGTCCTTAAACCCAGAAAACAATTCCCCTTTGGGGTTGAAGTGGCGCTGGAACGCGTGTTCATGATCCAAATGGACCGTTCCAAAGAGCGGGGCGCTGTTCACGGCATAGCTTGGAGCACAGCTGGAATAAAGGTAAGTGCCCCCTTGTTTTGCTTCACTGTACACTTGAAACTCATTAAAAAGAAATGACTGACCTTTCTCCAGTGCGGACTTATTTTAAAATGAGGTACTTTGTGCCCTTATCTGCCCCTGCTGTTGCAAACTTGAGGTTGTAAAACAGTACTTCATGTGGCTTGTGGTTCCCTCAATCTTTGTTCGGTCTTAAACATCGGCAAAATCACACCGGGACAACGTATGGTCAGTGGAGAATTCGGAGCAGTGCAGCCAGGCTGATGTGTTCAAAGAGGAGAGCCTTTCTGGGGAAGGAGGGTATCTGGACTGGCTGGTGGATTAAAGCAGCATCTACAGTCTAAGCTTCCGCACAGATTGGGCCTGCAGAGCCAGGACGAACTAGTCACGCTACAATTCCTGCCAAGGTGCGGAAGTACCGTGTTCTGCTGGGAACTCGCCTTCTGAGGTTGCTGTCCTGCAAAGCATCAGCACCTCTGTCGCTCCTGCGGAGTCTTATCCTGGATGAAACGTGGCTTTAGATGCACGCTAAAAGCAAGGCCAGGGCTTTGGCAGAGTAGCTCTTCATAGGTCTAATTAGGAATTCACGCCCTGCCTTTACACATGCAGCTGCCCTATCAACTCTTCATCCCGACACCTTTCGGATTTGGTGGGGGAAAAGCCTCAACTATACCGCTCTTAAATGGATGTGCCTTAAACTTTCATGGTTTTGGATGCCCGAGACCTTGCTCTGGTGTTTCCTGAGGTTTCTGCGCTGATCAAAGTAGGCCCGTGCTCTCCTTGGTGTTTTCTTGTCTCATCTGGAGAAGTAACCGAGTGGTGGTGGGGAAGGCAAAAGGGGTTTTAGGAATGCAGCATCAACACTTGATGGACCTAGCTTCCCTGGGAAGGGATGGAGGGCTCTGCTCTGACTTACCCACTGGAGTTGGAGCCCTGAACTTGGTGAAGAGAGGCAATAATGGGGAAGCACGGAGAGTTTGTCTTTGTTCTGACCTCTAAGCAAATAATCACTCTGAGAGATATAACAGATAAGGATATAGGTTTTACAAAATAGGCGACTCGGCTGTGTCTGTTGGTTATGTGAGTTCAGCCCAGTGTTACTTCTAGGTTACCTACAGTGCTTCCTCTTGGAAGAAGTAACTGGGTCTCCTCACAAAAATTCCGCTGTTACAGGCCAAAAAAAAAGTTGCACCTCTGCCTCCGTATTTGTGGTGATATTTGATCTATGTTTTGCCAGAAATACTCAAAACATCCTTATTTGCTCCCCTATTTGCTGTTGTTGAGCTCCTGGTTCCCCTCTATCCTTTCCCCAGCGGCACCATTGCCATGCTCGCTTCTTGATGTACCGTATTTCCACCCCTTGGGTTTTATTGAACCTGTCCCAGGAGCCTGGTTACCCTTTCCTTCAGGGTTTGACCTTGATCTTGCAGACAAACCCTGCACCTTTCCATCCAGCTTCTCGAAGTGCTCCAGCAAGCTGAGTTGAATTCTTCTAAATGTATTGCTGGTTTTCTCATTTTCCAACTTCCCTAGAAACGTACACACGTCGTACTTCCGTGCGTGTCCTCCCTTACCTTAATTCTTACGGAGAAGGGGGAAACAAGTTTTGTATCTGAAATTGTGACTGTCAGACTCAAGGAACAAGTTTTCAGCAGGGAGCAGAGCCCGCCTGACTGCGGCACTCTGTCCTTCTGTTCCCTGCTTTCTCAACCATCAGTTTTGCCCTTCCTGGAGGAGCTGGCCCATTCTTCCCTGTTTTCCAGTACTTCTTTCCATTGCCCCAGTCCCACTACACACTAATCTTTCTCAGGGGTTCTCGGTTTCTCCAAATTAGTTTGATCTTAGAGTTGGAACCCTGAGAAACACCAGTGTCCCTACATTTCCCAGACTGTATCCCTTTTTTTTTTTTCTGCTAGCACGTGACTCCCAAATGCTCTTAGCCCTCAATCAACTCACAAAACTCTGCTGCCACAGCATTCCCAAGATGCTGGTGGCCCTTATCCCTGACTGTGGGTTCTTCCATGTCCCAGAAGAGCTCACCTGACTTTCCTTGTATTTCAGCAGCACCAAACGCTTCCGCAAACCCTCTGCTATTGTTAAGCTCCTAAACACTCATCCCTATCTCTGTAATTTCCCTGTCCTATAAACCTCTGTGTTTCTCATCCTCATCCATCTCCTTAAGCATGTGGAACTACTTCTGTGCTGCCTATCCTGCAAAACAAACCACTCCTACTCCAACTCACCCTCTCGGTGATCTCCTGCACTTCCCTTCTCCCTTCCAGCACTGGTATTCCTACTTCCCTGCATGGCAGATGCTCCCAGTCCAAAGACACAACTCTTCTGCAGTGTCCTGTGACCTACAGTTGCTCCCTGGAAGTTTCCCATGTCTTCCAAATAACTGTGCTGTGCTTCCAAACGTGCCTGTGACTGCTCAGCGTTTACACCCACTCAGCTTTCTCCTCTTGTACTAATTCACCTCAGCTCAGACCTTCAGTTTGCCTTTTGCCGGGTGTTGAATCCCTCCGAGTGCCCACTCTCTCCCCTTTCCTGGAGGATTTCACATTCTCAGTGAAACGCTCCTGGTTTTGGCACTCTCGCTCCGGCACTGCTGGACTGGCCTCTTGTTTTCGGCCAGACCGAGCTTACTACGCGTCTGCAGAGCTGGTAATCTGTGGTCTTGCCAGCCTACGAGAAGCGCAGGGATGTTCCTGGGAGGATCACCCCGAGGTGGCAGTTTTTGCACCGCTCCTCAGGCCAGGGAGAGCTGGTATATTGACCAACTTGTATAACGGCTTCATGTTCATCCAGGCTTTCAACTCTGGATTTACAGCTACCCAGGATGGGGCTGTTACTTTTGATTTATCAGTCAAAGCCTTTTTTTAATTTGCATTTTAACATTTTTACAGAAAAGAGAGGGATAATATGGTGCAAGCTTCCCTTAGGGAATACATCACCTTATTCTACAGCTGTATTTCATCATGATGTAGAAGATAATGTTTCAAGTAGTTACGCTTCTGATTAATCATCCTTTAATTACCCACTTAACTATGAGTGATGCAGCGGGTCACATCAAGGTACTGCGTGATGTGAAGAATCCGGTCTCACTCTTCAGATGCTCCAGAAGGATCCTGCTCAACGTATGAATCATCGTCCATTTGTGACATACAGAGACTGGTTTAGATGCTGCACCTGCTCTTTCTCCTTTCTTGACCGTGAAGCCAACAGCTTTGTGTCCGGCGTCAGGTTTTTACTTCATTTAAACTCCCCCATAAACACAGAAAGTGGAATTTTTTTAGGCATGTTTGGAGAAGTCCTGAGTTTTTTCCAGTGGGGGCCTCCCAGGGGCAATACATGTTCCCACACCTTCAAGTGGCTGTGGAGCTCTGCCCACTGGGCTGCCCCTGATGCTGAAGGACACCCCCTGAATCACTTCCTTCTATTCCCAGCAGAGACATCACCTCCTCTCTCAAACAAGGGGCATCAGCTGAGCACTGGGATAAAGTCTGAAAACACATGAGTACTTGTGTAATAAAAAACTAGGATGTCCACGTCTGTGGGGAGAAAGAGGATCGCTCTCTGCTGGGATGCAAGAAGCCAGGTGATCAAGGCAAAAGCTGTACAACAAGCATGTGTTTAACGTCTCGAAGGGAAGAATTGGGCAACAGCTTATGTACCACAGTAAAATCCTCCAGCTTCCCAAGGGAAGTGCATTTATCTTCATTTTTAAAACATCTGAAGCGTGGTTTTCTTTTTTGTTATGATTAACTAGTTCGTAAATTCAAGAGAGGCTGTTTGCAGGGTGATTGGGTACGCGGTACCACAGGTCTTTGCTAAACCTACACCCTTAAATTCTGGTATTTGTGTTTGTGTCCGGTCAAGTGGCTAATTCTGTTTGTTGAGGACGTCACCCTTGCTCTCTCTTGATACCGCATAAAGTGCTGTGTAAACAGCATTGCAGCAGGAGTCTGAGTATTTGTTAAAAAAAAAAAATAGCACGGCAGGCTTGTTGCAATAACGGAGACGTGTGCTCTGACCCGAAGATCCCCAGATCGGTTCCTGGGAAGAGGACCATCTTTGGTCCTGGCCTTGATTGCCTGTGTGGTCTGTTCTAATAGGCTAAAGCTTTCCCTGGGAGGATCCTGGATTAAATCCTGCAGGGTGTCTGTGCTTCACAACCCCCTGCAGAGCCGCGGAGAGTGAAGCAGAGCAGGCACTGTGCCCTTCTGATCCTCTTCCGCAGGGTCTCGTGGCAGTAGGGAGACTGGGATGTGTCGGAGGGTGTGCGTAGCCACCCTGTTTCCATGGCTGCTACATGGAGATCAGTTTATCCCGAATGCTCTGGCAAATGACCCAACAGACGTGTCTGTGGTGTATCTCAAGGAAGGAGACTGCGATACAGCTGAGATCTACCCGTGCCGTGTAAGGGACACCTTATTCTGCCCAGGGGTGATTTGTCCCAACCTGAGAGTGACGGCAAGTGCCAGCCACCTCCCTGGAGCGCTGGGGTGGGAGGAGAGGGTGGGTGGCTTGGTCTTGGGGTGAGAGCTGGATGTTAAAAACTAGGAAAGAGCATCCAGGCTCCAACCTTAGGGAAAGCTTACCAAACCACAGCCTGCTGAGAGACTCGCACCCCAGCGGAGACTCCGCTCCTGCCCTTTGTCATACCATGAAGGAGCCAGTTGTGCCTGCCAAACCTCTTTAATTAAGGACAGACCAGAGCTGTGGCAGCATTCTTGCTGCAGGGAAAAGAAAGCGTGCACGCGTGTGCAAAGGATGCACGTGCAAGGAAACCAAGTGGGCATCTCCCCCGTACGTACACCAGATCAACTCGCATCCCTGGTGATCCCCAGAGCGATAGTATCGTGAGAGACCAAAGGATTCATCTACGCTTGTGAAAACGACGGATCCAGGCCAACCACGGGGCAGCCTTCTGCTATGGTCCAGGCAGAGCGCACCAGAAAGAAAGAAACGCAGGTCCCACGGCAAAAGTGCGCAGCCTCTGCTCCAGCTGCCGCCCATCCGGACCGTGGAATGAGCCGCTGTCTCACTCGTGTCCCGCCTCACCATCCCTGCTCGCCCCACGTGGTTCCAGGCTGTTGTAGGATGGCAGCGTAGTCACTACAGCTTCGACAGTGAAGCGGTGCGGAGCGCCGAGACCTGGCAGCTCATCCTGGAAAGCGGTGTTATCCTGACTGCTTGGAGGGGCTCCCAGTGGAGAGAGCTGCTGCCGGGAACGGAACCACCGCATGGCCAGGATAAGGGTGATGGCAGTGAAATCCAGAATCAGCTCTGCAAGCTCCATCACAGACAGGACAGAGGATCCAAACCAGAGACTCCACTGGTTCCCAAGCTGGGAGAGCAGAGTAACTACCTGCAAGAGATGTAGAAAGGGCACTTTCCTCACGACAGCCCTCGTCTGAGCCTTTTGCCTGCCTGCTCCTGCCAGCAGTGCCCCCGAGGTGCTGGGAGCTTCCTCCCACCCTGCCACAGGAAAAGAGATTTGGGAGCCAGCAATGCTGCTGGAACAAACGCCTGCCAGTATGGAGGGACATCTTGGGGGAATGGGTGGCTAGAGAGGACGTGGCAGTAAAGGCTGTACCGTGAAGGCTGGAGACTCCCCGCTGGTCTTGTAGTTCCACTCCTCAAAAAAGATATTCACTTTGGCAACTCCATTCCTGTACATAAAAGATGGGGCTCAGCAACCCCAAATCCACAATCCCTGCATTTCTTCACCAAGCTTAGTTGTCCCCTCTGCTCCCTGTCCTCATGCATATACCGCTCAGGGGCTTTCCCCCATCTCCGCAGTTCCCTCATTCTGCACAAAATACAGTCTTTGGTACTTAGAGCGCACATCTCGGACTGCGCTGGGAAACCTAGTGTTGGTGGCATCCTGTGCTGGCCAAGTGCAAGCTCCTGCATGGCTCTGCTTCCCACTCTTCCACTAGCCCTTTCCCATGACTCCAGACCACTCAGCAGCTGCCTGGGGCCTACTGTTTCCATACTAGCGGCCGACCCTTTCCAGACTCTCGATTCTCGGTCATTGCTGAAGTCTCAGTTTAAGTCTACCCTGACTCAAACCCACTGGCCTTGTCCATGAGTCCCGTGCCTAATCTTTTCCCATTGGTGATTTAGTCTTAACTGGCCCTCCCGACACACACACTCCACCGGGATGGTTTCTGGTTTGGCCACAACCTCTGTTTATGGGTTCTCACCTCTTGGATGTGATATTGTATTTGTTCTGTTGTGAAAGCATGTAAAAAACCCAGTCCTGAAATGAAAAGTGCAATAAAGTGCATTACATGATCGCAGTCACCTCATGCACCGGTTGAGGAAGGACTAAATGGGAGGCCAAAGCAGTGCTGGGGAGCCAGGAAGCCCTCTCCTTACCTCTGAGACAGCAGAAGGCCAGCGGGAGTATCCGGCTGACAGCTGGTATTCTGTCATCCTGGAAAGCAAGAGGCTGCGTTAGCTGTTGAAGCTCTAGGAGCCACGAGACCAGGTCTCTCCTGGAAACTGCCCCCCCTGCCCCTGGCTGAAGTTCTGCCCGCTTCCCACCGAGCCCCTGCGCAGTCCTCGGGAGCTCATCCTGATGCTCCTCAGCCATTTCAGCTTCCTGGTGGGAAAAATACTGGTTTTGGGCAATAGCTGAGCTGCAATCCAAGCTTTTGTCCCGGTCAGCAAATGCTTCCCGGCACCTCCAGGAATAGAGAGTTCCTAATCTACGTGACCGACAGTCAAACTTACTTGCAAGGTTTCCGACATTTGTGGAAACAGCCCAAGACGTCAGCTTTGAATTCAGCCAGGAGTTTGTAATAGCAGTAGCCTGAGCAGCAGAGAAAGTAAATCCAGGTAAACTCACAGTATCTGTATACAAAAGGTGACGGGTGGCAGCGCGGGGAAACCAGAGGTTTCCTTCGGCAAGCTCAGAGGGACAAGCCGTCCGAGACTTTGGGGTGTCCCACACCAGGAAGCTCATGGAAGACAACGAGGAGCCGTACTGGGACGTGAGGTGGAGCGAACAGGCTCAGGTGGGCACGAGCTTTACCGTTCCTGCGGCCCGCTTACCCCAGGCGATGTGCTTCGTGTAGTCGCAGTACTCCGCTCCGGCGGGTAAGGGGTAGAAGTAATACCCGCAGCCACAGCGCTCCACCATGTTGAGCTGAAAGCAGGAGCGAATGCAGACCTGGGAGGCGGATGAAGCGGAAAAGGCTAAACACGGGAACCGAACCCACTGCAGCCCGTATTGACGTCGTGCTGCTAACGGAGCCCACGGACCGGCACGGCTGAAGGGGCACTGAAGCGTTTCAGGAAAGTCGGGAAGCCGTGAGGAGGAGTTACCTGTTCGGTGTAGCGGGAGGAGTACAGGTTGGGCACCGGCACGTCGCTGCCATCCTCCGTGCAATCGCTGTAACTGCCCCCGAGGCGCACGGTCATCTCCTGGAGTACCAGAGGGTGGTGGCACCGGGTGACTCGCGCCGGGCTGTTCTGCTACGCGCCCGTGCCGCACGCTGCTTGGCCATTTGTACCTGCTCTTCACGCCTTCACGGGGCTGCCAGCCCCCCTGCTTCCCTTTATTTCATTGCCCACCCATGCGCTGCAGCAAATGCATCTCGTCCAGTCCAGTCAGCTGCTCTTCATCCCCTCCCTTCAATCCATGTGATTAATCCCCTCCCTTAACCCCCCCTGGGTCCATGGCAACCCACCCGTACCTACCCACCGAGTTAACCCTCCTCCCATAACCTCGCGTCTCCTCCGCCTGCTGCTCCCTCACCTTTCTCATGCTGATGGAGGTCTCGATGCCCGGGCGCACGTTGAAACCCCCGTCGTCCATGAAGGCCGGCTCGTTCTGGTCGTGGACCATGACCCTGGCTCCCGTCACCGTGGACAAGAGCGGGATGAAATCGTTCTGTTCGGTGCGCACCACCAGAGAGAGACCTGAGGGGATGTCAGAGAGTGGGGAGGGGGGTCAGGGCTTGTGGGAGACGGGGGAGCCAAACGATCAGAAGTCAGTCTGTAGGAGATGAAGGAAGAGGAACAACGACCAGGGCTGCGATGGAGGGTGGCTGGAGCTCCAGGAGAGGACAGGGAGAATGGGGTTTCTTCACTGTGGCTTAGAAAAAGCGTAACTGGAAATTGAGAGAGATTTCATGGAGACGCTCGGAGCTGGATGCAAGAAAAACCTGAAGATTGTGCCTGGAGAGGTTTCAGGGGGTTTGGGAACACAAAAGGTGTCAGGCTGCTGGAAAGAGGAAAATGGGGAAGGAGGAGATGAAGACCAGGCTCTCAGGAGCACAGCGCTACGGCTCAACAGGGGACTTCAGGAAGGACCAGCGCAGGTCCAGGGGGACCAACGACCGCGACGGCCGGGCACTGGCCGGAGAGAGGTCAGTGGGGTGGTAGCAGGGGACAGCTGTGTCCATGGCAGCCATCTCCCCATGGGTGAAAACAGAGCTCGGGCGAGCCAGAGCAGGGCTGCAACCTGCCACCCCCAGCGCTAGGCAGGATGCTCCGGGGGACCGCGGAGCGGGGCTACTCACCCACCGGTGCCTCTCACCCACCGTTATTGATCCCAGGCAGCGAGGACGTCCACAGGCTGCTGCTGTTGTCATTAAAGGTATAGCAGTTCCCGTACAGGGGATGGTGGAAGTGGGTGTAATTCCTGAGAGGGGCAAGAGGCACATTCAGGAGGGGTGCGAGGGGCTGCAGGACCAAGGGGAAGGGCTTTCTGAAAGGAGCAGCTCTGTTTTCCACCTGCAGGGAGAGGGGCTTACAGCAGATGGGCAGTATTTGTTATGTAAACTCACCCCAAGAGGGAAAAGCAATTAAAATGCGCTGTAAAAAATGTCCTGGAGCCGGACAGGTTTTTACACCAGCTTTTTCATACTGCTAACTCTTGAGAGCCCAAATGGGTTTTAGCAGCACTCGAGCAATTACCGTATTATCTTCCTAATGCTGACAAAACTCTTAGCTCTTCCTGTCTCTTTTCTTCCCTTCCTGGTGGGTTTCATTCCACTACCTCTTTGAGGCTTTTTCACCAATAATGGCAGGAGATAAGTGGGATTATTTTACTTTCTGTAACAGCCCTCTCTCTTCCTCCTTCTCCTGTATGTGGGCTCACAGGTACCACTTTACCACTGCAGAGACTAAGGAGACTTACACTCTGTACCCACCCTGGGGTTTGTACCAGCGTAGTGATTTCATTTGTGTGAAACCCAGGAAAAGGAGAAACCAGGAGAAACCAAGGTCCATCGTTTCAGGTCACAGAAACTGTGACACTGGTGAGCACAACCCACGGGAAAGACTCATGAGACGTCATCTGAGACACAGGAACTGAACAAGGGACGATCCCACCTTGGGAAAGAGATTCTCTAATGTGGGTTTCTTGATTCCCTTCAGACCCAGGCACCAAACAGGGGGGTTTTCAGGAAGACTCGGTGGGATGTTTCCACCACTTACGCCTTGTCACATGTTGCTTCATTGAAGCGGCAAGCATAGATGAAATTCTCAAAGTCAGACTCATCCAGGGCTTTCGCATCAGGCATCTGTGCCAGGATATTGATATAGTGGAAGCTGTACCATTCCCGCACAGCATCCACCCCGGAGGAGTACGCCTGATGGAAACAGTCCTTGTTGTTTTCACTGCACTGTTGAGAGAAGGAGAAAAACCAGCCGTGTCAGGGAAGTCTTGTCCAGGAGGGAAGGCTGCGGCTGTGGATTAGCTGTGTTCCCTCAGCATGGGCAGAACTTCACAGGGCTACTCAGCTTTTCCAAAAAGCCATCAGCAGGATGGGGAAAAGCAAAACCAGGGCAGGTCCCCGGTGGGAGGGAAACGCCAGGCGAACGAGCATGGTTGAGTACAACCCAGGAGGCAGCAGCAAGTCACAGGGTGGGGGGTGATGCACAGCACATAAATTCTACGTGGTGTAAACCCAAAAGCTTTAAATTCTTGTGTGGGGAACTCTTCCTTCAGGGTGTGTCCAGAAAAACGTTTGTGATCCTGTGGGAACTCCAGTTAACTGGCAAGCGATTAGCTTCAGTCCTTCAGTGCCTTTTTAAATGCAAACACAGGTACCCCAGGGCGAAGAAACAGCTACCTGGGAGCCAGCGTGGCCATGGCCACATTTCAGGTGGCCCACAGCCATCCAGTGCTTTCCCCTTTCGCTATTGTTGGGCAACGCTGTGGCTGATGTTAATAAATGTCCCTCCAAAGGCAACTGAAAGGCTGATGCAGCCTTCAGGAAGGACAAGGTTTCCCTGTCCTACCTAGGAAAAGATAGACGCTGATGTGGACAAGTCTCCTGGGGCCCACATGGACAGGACTTGGGGAGCAGGATTGCACTGGGCAAAGGATTCAGCTCTACCTTTATCCGTCATTAGGAAAAGCCCATGTAGCTTAATCAGGCTTCCACGTAGGGAAGGGCACGGCCAAGTCAGAAGTCGCTAGGCAGGGACTGGAGTGGGTAGGGCACGGGATATCTAGGGATCTCACCAGAACAAAGCCAATTTTCCAGTCGTTCTTGTCCACTGAGGGACTGTTCTCTGGCAAGTTGACTAGGTTATCCCGCTTCTGCCGTCGCAGCGGATGGCGCTGGACGTGGTGGAGCAGGCTCCTTGAGCTGCGCTTCCGCGCAGACGGCGCGGACCAGTCACTCCGTGCCAGAGACATGTTGTAGTCGTAAAGGTCTAGCAGCGTCTGATGGGTGATTTGATCCAGCTCATCCAGCTTCTTCCGGATGGCGCTGTACCTACGCGGGGTGGGGGAGAAAGAAGCCTGCAGGTTTAGGGCTGGGTGCACAGAAACAGCTTGGAATAAGAAAGTTTGCTGGGTAATTCAGAACATTCCGGTCACCAGCTGCAAATCCAACCCCGGGATGGAGGGCTACCATCCTTCTAGGAGAGAAGTAAAAGCATCTGCTCCTGCCCTGTGGCAGTTTAGGGTGCAGCTTGCTAATTTACACCACCAAGTAGAGCTGCCTAAACCATGACACCTGCCTGTGAATGCCCCGCAGCAGCGAAAGCCTGCAAAAAGCGCCCTTTCCCCCCGGCACCGCTACGGAAGGGGACGGTCGAGGACGGTGGGGAGAACAAGAGTACATGCTTTTATCCTACGCTCGCCAAAGTCCAGGCGGTTGACACCTCTGGGACGCTGTTTCTTACCTGTATGGGTTGAGGGTGCACAGGGTGACGGCTGGGAAAGTCAGCCTGTCGGAGTTGAGGTTGAGGTTGAGGTTGACGGGATAGCTGAAGTACTCCCTGTAGAGGATCCCAAACTGCCAGTACATTAAGCCGAAGGTGAGAAAGAAGAGGACGGACCAGAAGGCTGTCTTCATCTTATTCTTTTTGGAGCACACCAGGCGGATGGCCCCGTGGATGGTGGTGTTGCTGCAGAAGAACTGGAAAAGCTCCTGGTAGGAACCGTAGAATTCGATGAGACCCTCCTGCTCCTCTTCTTTCCGCTGCTGCTCCTCTTGCTTACACTGACTCGTTTTCTCGCCTTCTGGCATCTTCCCTGTCTTCGCAGGCCCACCCTACAGCGCAAGCTCAGAATTAGGGGCCAGCCCTGCAAGACCACGTCCCCGGGGAGCCGCGTCCGGCGCAAAGCCTGGCCCTGCATCCCTGTCTCCCCCAAACCTTGGTGCTTTCACCTCCTCCTCCCTGACCCCCGGGCGTCCCACCGAGGCCCCCAGCCCTCCGTGCACCCGC
>NW_010234128.1:6770-9954 GCF_000690775.1 Eurypyga helias | reverse complement strand
CCTGGCTGAATCCAGCACAACTAATGTAATGGTTTAACACCAGTCAGCAACTAAGCACCACACAGACACTCACTTACCTCCTCCCTCCCCCCTGGAATGGGGGAGAGAATCAGAGGAAAAAGGGAAGAGATAGTGGGTTGAAGTAGGAACAGTTTAGTAATTGAAAATAAATGAAATAAAGCAATGATACTACAAGTAATGTGTAATTATTATAATACATAATAATATGTGTTCATATGATAATATGAACACACTACTACTACTAATGATAATAATACATAACAAAAAAGGAAAACAATAAAATTGAACAGCAATCCCCCAACTTATATTCTGAACATGGTATCTTACGGCATGAAATAGAACTTTGGTCATTTTGGGTCAGTTGTCCAGGCTAGGTTTCCTCCCAGCTTCTTTTCGAGAAGCAGCTGGGACACAGATGCAATATAAGAAACTGAAAACGTCCATGGCTTAATGTAAACATTGCTTGGCAACAATGATAAATGATAAAACTGTTATCAACATGCTCCTCAGCACAAATCCAAACACAGCCGCATACTAACTACTATGAAGAAAATTAACTGTACCTCAGCTAAAACCAACACAACTAGTCCACACTGAACATTACTCAATTTTTTTCTTGATGTTTAGAGTTCACTTGTTTGTTGCAGCATTTTCCTAGAGGTCAAAATTATTCTGATTAAATCTGCAAGTCCCAAACTCCTACTTCTCTTTTTTTTTTTTAAAACAAAACAAAACTTTCTGAAGACAGTTCTACTCTCCATTTGTTTTTCAATTTTTCCTGAATATTCAGAGACAATGTTATGGATCACTGATATTTTATTAGCTAGTTCTTTCAGTAACCTTGAATGGGCTTTAGCACACCCATCACAATTGATAAAAAACAAATACCTCACTCTCAATTTTATTTTGCTATTTGAAGAAAAACACTAGCTGTTCAAATTATATCCTTTCAGATTAATATTTCAGTTTTCATTATAAGCTATCATGCCTCTTGTATAACAATTAAATCACCACTTTAATCTTCTATCCATACTGCCTACTCCTACAATTGTCCCCATACTTCCTTTGATATCTTTATTCATCAGGAAAACACCACCTGGTTCTGCATCATACACTTCTGAAACACCACATTCATAAAGATAACATTCACATACAGGGTTGGAATTATTCTTATCATCCCTTTTGCACTGTGCATTCTTATGAATAGCACCACAGCTTAAAATGCTTTTAAAACACCTTATTTCCATGCAAATTGCTTACAATATTGTTTGCTCACAAGATGCAATTCTCACCCTCTGATTGATAGAAGGCCAGTAGCAAATCTCATTTCAATTTGTCAAGTATTTAGATACTTGTCATAAACAGACTGCTGGCTAAGAACATCTCCTGCATCCATGCTTTGGAGATGGGTAATCATGACAGACATACTCAGATACAGCCTTTCACCCAGGAGGATCCAGAAAATATTGCAAAGAACATAGTTTAAAAAGTACTAGTGTTTTAGGATTGTTTTATCCACTGCAATGAAATGAACTGTGGTAACTGTTTAAGAATCTCACTTATGGAATAAATAGCATAATATATATATAAAAGTACAAGAATTCTGTGTTTTGGTGAGCAAAAACATGGAAAATTTGAAACATCTGGTGTCATGTATTATCAGGGATATTCTAAGAGTATTGAGTTAATTTTATAAGCTTTTCTTTCCTTGCATAAATCAAAGGCAGTATGGGAGCTGTTGAAAGGCAATGAAACTGAAGTACTAAAACAATAGTAAAAAGTTATTCTGAAATACTGTATACAGAAATATGCATGTGGACTTGTGTGAATGCTGCTCTGACCTTAGAGGGGGACACCATCAGAGAATTCACAGGTATGAAACATTAATAAAAAGAAAATCTAACCAGTGAAATAATCAAAGTGATTTTAGGAACCTGTAGGATTCCTTGGGGGGGGGGGGGGGGGAAACCAAAAAAACCCAAACCCAAAACAAAACACCCCAACCAACCAACCACCCATCCAACCACCCCAACCAACCAACCACCCATCCATTGATCATGTCCTTGGAGAGGTAATGGCAAGAACATGAACCTGAGTTCTCAGAGAGAAGGGCTGAGGGCAATCCAATTTGAGTTGAGAGATGGAGCTGCGCTAGTCAAACTACCCTAGGTAATCCAGAAAGTATCAGAAGAACACTGATACTAGAAGTCAGTTGAAATCAGACATTTCATAGTGAAGCCTGGTCAATAACACAGCACTCCCTACCGAGAGGTAATGGCAAGAACATGAACCTGAGTTCTCAGAGAGAAGGGCTGAGGGCAATCCAATTTGAGTTGAGAGATGGAGCTGCGCTAGTCAAACTACCCTAGGTAATCCAGAAAGTATCAGAAGAACACTGATACTAGAAGTCAGTTGAAATCAGACATTTCATAGTGAAGCCTGGTCAATAACACAGCACTCCCTACCACATAATAAAAAAAAAAAAAAAAAAAAAAAAAAATAGAGTAGTCCACTATGTCAGTGATGTCATGGAAAGACAGGATATTTAGACTTTGCTACCAATATTTTCTGAACCATCTGATTACCCAGGTATAGAAATACTGATATCAGAACTTTATAGATGTAAGAAAATTCTCAATGCTTTTGCACAGAACCACGGAAGATAGATTCTCTTAAAACCTAAGTTTCTCCTGAAGGTTGAAATATTTGGAGAGCTTCCAGAAGCTCTGCACTGCCTAGACACCATAAGAAAGCAACAACAGGTATTAAGGATAAAGAAATACATACTGTTTCCTTTGGTTGTGGATATATTATCCACATGGAATGGAGGGCAGCATGGGGCATTGATCACACCATTGGCACTGTAGCAGTGACTAGTCCTAATTATTTCAGACAAAATACCACATCTATTATCTAGAAGAAGAAAAAGGAGAGTAATCACATACCAGAGTCAAATGTAATTGGATCTTAAACATGGAATAGGCAAACAAATTGTGTTTTAATTCACATTCAACCCATGGTATTTATAGGTCCTTTCTTTCTATTACAGAAGTGTAGTACCTCCTATTGGGATTACTATTACCACAGTAGGTTTTCTCAATGTCTCTCCAGGCACCATGCTCAGTATGATAACCTCTTTACCTTTGTGTTCTTTCATTTGTTC
>NW_010234128.1:0-6752 GCF_000690775.1 Eurypyga helias | reverse complement strand
CTGCTGAGACCTTTCTGTAAAGAAACAATGCTGTTTTGTTGAAGGGGAGGGGGGAAGGAGAAAGACATATTTAGAGGTATGTTCTCATAAGCCAGCCCAGAGGAATTAAAGGCAGTGTGGGTGAAAACAGCCAAACAACTTTTCAGAATTCTTTATGGATCATACACTGTGTTATAATTTGCATTAACATGAATTATAATTTCTGAGCATTCTAAGTTGTCCTGAATAAGGGAAATAAAAGCAGAATAATAGCTTTATTAAGTATAATTTTAGAAATTATATTTTCATATCTGTAATATATAGCTTTTTACCAAGAACATAAACACATAATGCCAAACAATTATAAAAACCCCAAAACCAAAAAAACCCCTTGCAAAACATTGTTTCTAGAAGAAAAATATGAAAATTATAGAAGTTCATTTCCATCGTTAATCTTGCAAATATTTACCTATTTTTCCTCTACTTAAGTTCAAGCATATTCACCTTTTTACCTCAGCACTGAACTGGATTGCTCAGGGTGATTTTATGACATCTGATAACACATCCATACACTACCAAAGTCATATGTGTGTGTATATATATATATACACATACATACATACACTTACATAACGTACTTTCCTATTTTATCCTTAAGCTCTTTAAAACCTGATCAGGATAATCTGACACACTGAAATTTTTATCTAGAAAACTCTTAGATGACCACGGAGATGAAACATGCAGACAGAAGAGGAGTTGGAGGTGCAGGATCAATCCACAAGACAAACATGTCTTGCAAATAGTTACCAATACCATTAGAGGAATATGCTACAAGTGAAAGCAAAATGTTTTCCTTCTTGTTGTATGTGAATCATTATGAATAATATTTCTGAAATAAAATAAACCAGTTAAGCCTTAAGGCAGAAATGTGTGGCAAGTGCTCTTGCTGTGGTTGTGATAGATGCGAGCTGGTGACAGCAGAGCAGAGAGGCACAACTGAGTGAGTTGTGGAGGATTAGTGAGTGGCACGTGTATGCAGCTGTGTATTTTTCTATGACCCTAAAAAACATTCTGAAAATGAAGTAGCCTATTATGTGAAGAGAGCAGACCATTCCCCAACTGCTTACCAGGCAGCTTTGAAGCTGAGGAGGATCTGGAGCCCAGGGACAGGGTCAGTGGAGAGGTTCAGCTCAGAGTAGGGACAACTGATAACAGGGCATATATTGCATTGCTTCCCCACACCTCTGCGCATGCCCCTCTGGCACCAGTGCTAGCATCACCAGGTGTCTGGCTGGAACCATCAGGCCCCATCTGCTGCAAACCAAAGAAAATGCATTTCATTTGCCCATGGGCTTTTCTGTCCACTTTTGAAGGTCTGCTGACAGCCAGGGAAGCGTGAGAGCCATCCCTCAGCTCAACAATGATGGCTTCTCAACACACAAGCACTCACTATTGATTCAAAATGTCATATGAAAGTGAAAAATAAGAATAGATTACATATTAGAAGATACTTTTATAACTGTATGCTTGCTTATATGCATGTACATCTGTATGCTTATAGGTACTATATGTATTTAGATATGTATGCCAATATCAGTATTTGTACATATTTCACATCTCTGCCTGAACTAGAGATGACAAAGAAAGCTTCCAGTACATCAGCCAGCTGAGTGAGACTACATAATAATTCAAATTACTTTCAAAGTCCATAATTTTTTTTTTTTTTTTCCTAAGCATACTACCTCTATTTAAGAGCAGGCAGGGAGGTAAGCAAATGCACCTCAAAACAGGAACTCTATGTGTATGCCGCTTTTAGAAGCCAACACATTTGCTTCCTCAAAAGACTGCTGGGAAAAAAAGAGGGAGATTCCTTAAAAGAAGACAACAGGTGCTGGAGCCCTCAGGTGAAGTCCCAGCTCCAGAGGTGGGGCAGCTCCTGTTCCTGCCAGCCAAGGGACAGGGTGTGGCATGCAGGAAGGGTCTATGCAAAATGCATACTATGTTCAGTAACCATAAAGTAGTTTCAGCATCTGACACTGAGGTGTTATAATAAAATTAAGTTCAAAATTAAGATAAAGCAAAAATTAATCTGCTTTCTCCATGTATTTTCTGATAATTAGAGATATTAGCACTTAATTAGGGCTATTAGCACTTAATTAGCACATATTCTGTTATTAGATTATGTCTCCCAGGAAAATTGCTGTTGAACCCTCCCACTTCTTAATTTATTACCCTGTGGAGCTCAAAGCAAATTGAGAGGACTTATACTAAGAGGAATGTAGGGTTGTGTTTTGTATATTCTTTTTCTTCTTTTCTTTTCCTACCTTTCTTTTTCAGTGAAACTTGCCTTCCTTTCAGAACTGTAAAGTTTTTTTTACCTCATGGGAAGTGAGGTATCTCGACTTAGTGGCCCTGGTGTGACTCATTTCTCAGGATGATGTTGAATAAATGTCATAATTAAAGAATTACCTTCCAGGAACACCAAGTATTTTGACTATGTTTGTAAACAGACCTTGAGTTGTATAAATATAGAAAGATACTTTCCCTTCCCACTACAAAACTGACATCTGATATGTGTTATGCTTTGTTTGCTTTCTCCTTTCCTATCTTTCTCATTTTAAAATAAATGTCAGTCATGTTTACTTGCCACTGATATAACAACAAAGACTGTTTACAGAAATGGTCCCTTGGTTCATTTCCAACATCTCCATGCCAGAGAAAAAAAATAACCAAACAAAAAAAACCCCACCTAAACGAACCCTACCAAAACTCCCACAGGACTCAACAAATGGATCTTGCGCTGATGAAATGATTCATAACATGATAAAACCTGCTTCAGGCTGATCTTGTAAGCTATGAAGAAGAAAACCCGCATCTCATTTACAATCTGTTCTAATCAATGGATAATACCAATAAACAGGTTTTCCTGTCATAGTTAGGGACAGAAGAAGCAGTTACAGATTGCTAAAGTGGGAATTATATTAGTAAATATATCCTCTCAGGCTTTGTAGGCGATGGTAGTTTTGCTCCAGCTGTGAAAAATGCAGATGAGAACTGAGCTGCATCATCATTAACATGCGTCATCATTTCTGTTAGTGTTAAGGATATAATATTATATAAGAGCCAATATGTTAAGGTTCAGGTGAGCCCTCATGCCTACAGCCAGCAACGAGGGGAAATCATGTATCATACCATGGGCTGAAGCTCCAGCATATGCTGAAATGACCTACTGAACATCAGTGAGGTGAAGGGGCTGAGGGTGGTTGAGACACCCTGAAGCAGCGCGACCTGCTCCTGCCTGCACAGGTAGTACCAGTGGGGCACTGCCACTGCACATCCCCTTCCTGCTCCTGCTGGCCCCTGGGACACCTGACTGTTGTGGAAAGTGATAAAAATCCCTATGCATTATTTACAATTAATTCTTCTGAAATATAAATGTAAATTGTAATAAATACTTATGGGAGAGTACTGAATTTAGCTGTTTCTCTTTAAAGTACTTGAGTCCTGTTAAAACACTCAGGAGGCAAGCTACAATTTACCATGTGAAGTATATTTTGTCCAGGGGAAAATAAAGTATCTTACTGAGTGAAAATATAGCTGCTAAAGTATAGCTGTCTGATCTGG
This sequence comes from Eurypyga helias, assembly GCF_000690775.1. Lineage (NCBI taxonomy): Eukaryota > Metazoa > Chordata > Aves > Eurypygiformes > Eurypygidae > Eurypyga > Eurypyga helias. The sequence continues at coordinate 3,149 of NW_010234128.1, read as the reverse complement.
AGTTCATTTTAAGACAACTGGCCTTCACAGTAAAGAGAAAATCTCTGCCTTTCACATGCTTATGACAGCGTTTTCCATCTCAGTGTTTTTAGCAAAGTGGCATTCAGCAGTAGAGGAATGTCGTGTGTCTGCTCACAGGTAAGAATACTGAAGAAAAGGAAAAACCTCTAAAAAAAGCTTTAGAGCTTATTTACAGTTCATAATAACAACTTTCCCTCAGAGATCCCCAGAAGAGTCCACCAGTGATACTCCTTCATCTAGAAGTCCAGTAGAAACCAAGAACACCATTTCATGGCAAAGTGAAATGACAACTGATTTTTGTGTTGCACTCTTCACTGTACAACTTCAGCTACAAAGCATTTCAGGTATGAGATAAGGGAATAACCTCAAGATATAAAGACAAAAATTATTCTTTGAGCTTTCAAGTGTTTTTCAAGGAAGTAATACAGCTGTCTTCAAATACAGTGGAGTTTTTCTTCAGCACATCTTTCTTTTATCTACAAGATCTGCTTACTCCCATCTGCAATTTTTCCCCCTCTTCTTCTGTGTTAGAAAAAAAAAAAACCCAAACCCACAATAAGCTCTCAGAAATGTAACTTTCAGTAAGTTAAGAGAAATTGCAGATGACTCAAGTACGGGGAGGGAAAATGTTATATGAAACACATAAAAAATCAACAATTTTTATTATCTTTCTCGATACAAAGAACACTTCTTAACAATACATCAAGAATAACATTTTTGAAAGGGTGAATATGGACACAGAGCTGTGACAGCATGAGTTTAAGGGTTCTATTTCTTGGAAGAATAAGTTTTTTTTCTCAGTTTTGTGATGCTGCTTGACATCTTCCAGCACCCAAACAAGCTAACCTTTTCACAATCAATATATATTTATCTGTTACAGTAGGATCTGCAGTATAGGCATGCTCTAAAACTGAAAAGGTAAGGTGTGAAGATTTTAGATGTTAGGAGTCAGGTTTTTGACTCGGAAAACCATTCTTGATCTATCAGGACATATGAATATATTGAATGAGCTGTGGCTGGATGATGCCAAAGCACCTGTTTTTCTAGAGGAAGCTGATGAGGAGAAATAAAGGTAAGACAGGCCATCCAAAAAATTAAGGATTTATTTTTTAATATATTTTTATCCCAAATGGCTGAGATTGAAAGTAACTTGCAGTATTTGAGGTGGGAGAAAATACAGTCGAAGAGGGCAAAGACCCAGGGTTGAAAATGCTACACATGTGCTCAGCTTCACATCCAGTATTTTCCAGTTAACACCAGTGTGTGTATGTATGTTTGCTATATGCAAATACAAAAGGAGATATTTACATAATGTACTTGATGACCTAAAGAACGTCTATGTGTATTTACAGATGCCAAATCAAGAGATATATTATAATATAGTAGAAATGTACTTAATTTCTGTTACTTTGAGTTATGGATGTTTTAACTGCAATTGCTTACTAATATTAACATGGTTGTAACCTTCCAAAATGAGAAAAGAAAAAATCCCATACGTACACATTCTAAGGAAACAAAATTTCTTTCTTTGGTGCAAGCAAGGCTAAATTTTTAAATATTATGCTGAAATTTCTTTAAAGAGCCTGTCAAGATTACTAAACACAGGAGCTCGGACCCCTTCAAGCTATAAGGATGAGAAGATAGCTCAGAAGTTTGTAATTCAGAAGCTAAAATATAACTTCTCTTAAAAACCTTTCTCTTGCCCCAAGACTGTGGTTAAGTCTTTGTGTACTAGGAATCATAGAATCATTTAGATTGGAAATGACCTTTAAGGTCATCAAGTCCAACTAATAACACTGACAAGTCCACCACTAAACCGTGTTCCTAAGCACCTCATCCCCATGTCTCAAAGAGCTCCAGGGATGGTGACTCAGCTGCCTCCCTGGGCAGCCCATTCCAATGCCTAACAACCCTTTAGGTGAAGAAATTTTTTACTAATATCCAATCTAAACCTTCCTTGGAGCAACTTGAGGCCATTCCTTCTGGACCTATCACTTGTTACTTGGAAGAAAATAATGAATGAAATCACTTTCATTTGCATGCCAATTTTTCTGGAACTCAAATGAAAATGTTTTGCATTTAAAGAAAAATTACGTTTTGGAGAAAGTCTTCACAAGGTAATTAGCTACAACAATTAGGAGTACTGAGTGTATAATACCGAAGAACATGCATGTTAATGTTATGTTTGATTATTTAATGTGGATTTTTCTATAAATGTATATGGAATTGAATGTGCTTTCTTTGGCTGAAAAATACATGAGTAATTATTCATTAACATATAACATGGTAAAGTGGGAGGTTTCGTTAACAAACTCTGGAAGTTAGCACATTTCTTTAAGCACAAGAAATGAACCCGTAATTAATGTCTTAAAACCTTTATAAATGCCACACTGTATTTCATCATTCTGCACTTTCAATTTGCATCAGCGGCAAAGCACAAGCAGTGCCTTGCATTTTCCTTCTGCAAAAGCCTTTCACCTGCACATTCTGAGGCTCTTTTGCAAACAATGTGAATTCTTTTAGGTGCTTTTCAGGTTTACACATAGCCAACTGAAAACCATGAAGCTGGAGCAAATAGTAATGATGTCTGTTCATAGTCTCCTGCAGAGTGAGAGTTGAGGCCCCATCCCTCCTGGATTCATCTTGCCTGAGAGGCATCTTCCCAGGGTGGAAGGAGCATTTTGCCTCTTGCAGAGCAGAATAGGGCTTTGAAGGTACTGATCAGTCAGAGCAAAACTGTGGTGGCAGATGTTGCAGTCTCCTGTAGGCTGCTTTTTCAGTGAGGAGGAAGAATTCTCTCATGCCTGTGAAAGATGCAGGATTGCCACCAACAAACACAAGATTGCAGCCACTCCAGACACATGCCAGTAGCACGTGCTAGATTTCAGTATCAGACCGCACTATTGGAATGTAGAGTAATCAGCAAGCCCCTAGCAAAATCGACCTGGCAGCTAGAAAAGTGGCCTGCTGGTGATCCAGAGGAAGCTTTTGCATGGAAACAAACACAGGTTAGCCTCCATAGTGTGAAGAGAGGAAAAGAAGTCTTTTTCAGGAGTGAAAGATTGAGAATAAGATTGAGATTGAGCTTCCTCTATGGAAAATTGATGAATGCCCAGGGGACATCTTAC
>NW_010234127.1:47564-48064 GCF_000690775.1 Eurypyga helias | reverse complement strand
TGCGAGGGAGGGAAAGGACCCACGGGGACTAGGGAGAGGGAGGGCAGGAAGGAGAGCGGCTGATGCTGAAGTCAGTTGGACCCAGCACCCCACCCACACCTTCAGCTAGTGCACGAAGCAGTTTTTCCTTGGGCAGCGCTTTCTCTGGGAGAATGCTCAGCTGGCTTCAGGCTCTCCAGTGCTTCAGGGAAAATCATCCCGCATTTGCCGTGGGAATGGCACGAGCCCGCGCCCGCTGTGGGACGGAGGAGCAGTCCCAGCAGATGGTGCTGTGATCCTTCCACTGGGCTAGGTATTTCTCCTTTCCGCATCCCACCTCTGCCCCCGAGGGTGGGAAACCGCTGCCCAGGCACACTCGGCTCCAGGGAAGCTGCACTTCTTCCCAGAGAGCTGTAGGCACACCCGAGCTCCACTGTGCACCTTCACAGCCACCTGTGCAGATTCTGAAGTCCCTGGGTGCTTGAGCCCCCCCCCAAAATCCCCTTTACCCCACTGCTGAC